>NW_027187173.1:533306-536034 GCF_028583685.1 Petaurus breviceps papuanus
GTGTGTGTGTGTGTGTGTGTGTGTGTGTGTGTGTGTGTGTGTGTAAGAGAGAAAGAGGGAGAGAAATGGTGGTCTATTCTAGTGCAGTTGGGGAGGGGAGGAGGGAGAGAGAGAGAGAGCCAGTTTGGAACTTAAAAAGTAACAAAAAATAAACATAATTTAAAAAAAAAACAAAAAGAATGAGGGATATAGTTATCACCATATAGAAATATCTGTAAGAGAGAAAGCAAGAACAGCCAGTATGAAACAGAGTTTTTCACAATACAGCTGAGCAATAGGCAAGGAGTTTTTATGCAAACTGTACATTTAGCACAGTTATACTTGAGTATCTATAGCCAAAAAAAATTTTTTAAGTTAAAAAAAAATCAACTCATGAAAAATCAAGCCCCTAAGAGGAAAGAAGGAAAATGTGCATAAACAGAGTTGAATGCAGTTAGAATCACATTAATAGCAACATTTGTAGTGTTGTTGAAAAGGATTTTACTAAAAATATCCTAAAAATTCAGAGTTGTGTTCCAAATGGAACTTTTGCAGCAGTTAAACAGCTGAGTTATAGAAAATCCTACCTGTCAGATTCATCCAGCAATTCTGCATAGCCCAAGGAAAAATCTGTCTAGATTTTGCAGTACTGTCACAAAACTAATCATTTTATTTTGCAAAAGAGCTGAAGTTTTGCACCTACCTGTAAAGGGAGGGAGGGGTGTGAGGGAAAAAAGGCAACAGGCAAGTCTACTGACAAGGTGTTCAGAACTAGAACTAAAATGTATATTATCTTCTGGAATTCTGTATCTTACTTTTGGGGACAGCCTGAACTGATTTGAGAGAATTTTAGGATCAGATTTGCACAATGCAAGGCAGCCTCTAAAAACTTTTCATTTCTTGAAGTCATAAATTAGAGCTTAAACTTTTTTTTAAAGAAAATTTCTTCAATAGTTCAAACTAAAGCATATGAAGATGAATTTCTAAAAGCAATTCTAAGTAAACTCCTAGGTGGGGAAAAAAGTGCCTGAGTGTAAGTTATGCTTCTAATTTCAAAACTCTATCTATCCTGTCTTTCCATCTACAGACAATCCTCAACTTTTGCAGAGGTAACATTCTTAGAAAATGGTGTAAAAATAAAAAACACAAATGTTGACACTTTGAAACTATGGAACATAAGGGGTTAGGTTCCTGTGACCACCAAAAACTGTTGTCTTTCACTAGATATTGCTGAAAATATACTTTTCTACATATAGTTCTTTAGAGCAAAACATTTCTGATATTACACACTTTTCCTAACACAGTAACCATGAAATAACCCATAAAATGCAGAACATAAAATAAAAGTGGCAATATGCAAAACATTTTTCTCACTAGTAACTCCCTAGAATTCTGTGACTTTTTGAGCTAAATTCTCAATTTAAACAACACCAATTTCAGACAATATTCACTTTTCATAATACATGAAATCTATAGTACCATAAATATCACAGCAAACAACATTCTTAAAACTAAAACATTTTTTAACCTGTCTCACCTTCCACTGTGTCAGCTAGTGGTGTGAGAATGCTATAATGTATACTATACAGTTATCCCTCCCACATCATGGAGGTTAGGGATGTAGCACTCCCAGGATCTAAAAAATCTATGTAAAATTTTTTGGCCCTCTCTTTGTATCAGAGAAGTCTGAATTATTATGGTATTAAAAGATAAAATACGTTGATATTATAGAATACTATACATATATTTTATGCATTTCTGTAAACTTTTTCTGTGTTGTCTGCTGGCCTTCATGTGTCATCTGCAGCTTCCATGAAACTCTCAAAAGAATTCCCATGTAATTTTTTATGCTGACCCATGGTATATCAAAACCATGATAGGGAAAGTCACAATGTGGAATACTGCTGTAAGCCTCTCAACACTGGTAACCTTCTTAAAACCAAGGGAGAGATTGCTGGGACTTTAGTTGTTGTAGTCCAAAGATTCTGAGACTGGAGAGGTCTCAGCATCACTTCCTACCCTCTGTTCTTCATGGCTAGTGGATGGTGTTGGAACTCATGAAGAATGCACCAGCTTGATCAGATCAAAGTGGACATAATTGCAAGACATAACTTGAGTTTTAAAGGCAAATAATGAAAATATGCAATGAGTGCCCAAATATGCAATAAATGCCCACAGAGCTCTCGTAGAGTGAACAAGAGCAGTGAAGTATCAAGTAGCATTCCCAGCTCTACAGACTAGCATGCCTCTCATTTTTTCTCTACTGTGCATAGCCATGAATTTGTGAGGTTACCAATGGTAAAGTGATAGGAGCGGCTAGGTGGTGCAGTGAATCCACCAGCCCTGGAATCAGGAGGACCTGAGTTCAAATCTGGCTTCAGACACTTAACACAAAAACTAGCCATGTGACCCTGGGCAAATCACTTAACCCCAGTTACCCTCCAAAAAAAACAATGGTAAAGTGAAAGAGGTTACTAATAAAATCATGCAAATGCTTGAAGTCACAAAAGTTAAATGTGCAAATGTTGAGGATTGATTGTAGCTATCATCTATCTGTCATTCCATCTATCTAGGTATAATCTGTCTGTCTATCTGTCCATCTATCTGTCTATCTATCCATCTATCCATCTATCCATCTATCTATCTATCCATCTATCTATCTATCCATCTATCCATCTATCCATCTATCTATCTATCCATCTATCTATCTATCTATCTATCTATCTATCTATCTATCTATCTATCTATC
>NW_027187173.1:536044-577290 GCF_028583685.1 Petaurus breviceps papuanus
ATCTATCTATCTATCTATCTATCTATCTATCTATCTATCTATCTATCCTGTCCATTCATCCTATATATCTACTGCTTAGGATTTTGTGGGGGTTTGGGAGTAGCACAATAAGGGGAAAAGAACACTGCCATTTACCTACTGTGTAACCTTGAGCAGATCACTTAAACTCTGTGAACCTCAATTTTCTCATATGTTAAATGGAGATAATAATTCTTGCACTGCCTATAATTTTTTTTTTTTGGTTTTTAGAGGGGAGAAGGTAGGGAAATTGGGGTTAAGTGACTTGCCCAAGGTCACATGGCTAGTTTTTTTGTGTTAAGTGTCCTATAATTCTTTTTTTTTTTTAAGCAATTGGAGTTAAGTAACTTGCTCAAGGTTACACAGCCAGATTTTTTGTGTGGGTGTTAAGTATCTGAGGCCGGAACCGATTCCAGGTCTCCTGACTCCAGGGCCGGCACTCTTACTCACTACACCACCTAGCCACCCCCGTCCTATAATTCTTAATAGAGTCTGGCATATCGTAAGTATTTAATAGATGCTTTTTCATTCATTTACTTTGTCCATACCTATCTCACAGGGATATTACAAGGAAAGAGCTTTGAAAACTTTAATGTACTATATAAATGCTGGTTATCATCATCAAGAGGAGAAAAATGCAAGGCAAAGGGTATCATCTCCATTCTTCCCTCTTCAGTGTTCCTAGTTGCCACATTGAAACTTATTGACACTTTGAAGCAGTTTGCATGGCCAGGAACTAGCTACCTGGGCCTTGAAATGAGGACATTGAAAGGAATTTGATTTGCCCTAACCCAACTAGGAGAGAACAAATCCAGTAAAAAAGGTTTTAACAGCCCTCTGAGTAAACTCTTTTCTTCTATCAGCTAGTTGTGGTGAATTGTCATTGATAAGACAGCTGAAAAATGATCTCTGCTCCCCCTTTTTTTATCCCCACCGGCTTAGCATGGTGCCTAGAACAGTGAATATTTTTATTAATATTTTATTAATTGTTGCTTGTTGATTTTCTGGTTGATTAGCTCTACTCCCCTCCCTCCATATTGGCCCTGGGAAGAGGAAGTCACAGTAACAGAGTTGTCAAAGAAGTATCCAAAAGCAACTTTGGTAGTGGAGTAGAATGACAGTAAAGTATAACAGAGACATAACTGTGAGAAGTGTCACAATCATCTCTCGGATTTCTTTCTAGCCCTAAACCCGACCATCCTGGGGTAAGGAGATAACTTTGCCATTCACAGTTTACCTATCTTCTCAGCTCCAAAACTTTCTAGCGCAAAGCCACTGATTAAATATGATCAGAGTAGGTTTTAATATAAGGGGGGAAAACCTTCTTAACAACTAAAGGTATTGAAATTGGCTTCTTTGGAAGGCAATGGGTTTTTCTTCACTAAAAGTCTTAGTTAAGGCTCTATGACCACTTATTAGATATGCAGTAGAGAGGATTCTTGTTCTGGTACAGGTTAATAAAGAAGACCTGTAAGGTCTCTTACAGATCTGTAATTCTATGATTCTGTGATCATAAGATAAAACCTGGTATTCAGAAGAAGCAGAAGCCCAAGGCTGAGGGGTCAAAAGAGATAAAAATGCAGAAATGAAACCACTTGTCCTTTGTCCTGGCCAAGAGAGGTCATTTCAGTTCAATGCCTCATGGCTTATGGGGGAATTTTTGCAATTACCCTAAAGTCTTAAGCAGATTAAGCAATTAATGCTGATGTCACAGTCCTAAATTCTAGTCCTGGAGGGTATGTTGCTGCTATTAACACTGCTCAACTGTACTTTAAGACAGTTGGTGTTAAAAAAAAAAAAAAAGGTGAAACCCTTGGTAGAATTTATTTGAATGTCAGCTGTATTATTTCTAAAGATTTTATTGAATTAAATATTTTTTACTATTTGACTCATACAGATTTTCCATCTAAAGGAACTGAAATCTGCTTGAATTTAGAGAGGATGATGAAGCAAGAGTGGTGCCGTAAAGGCTTTAACTGGTGCAATCATTCACCTATGTGCCTGGATATGGAAATATAATAGGCAAAAATCAGGCCACAGTAGCAAAATCTGACAGTAGCTCTCAGGTTATCAAAACGAGGAACATTCTCACTGCCACAGGTTCAGAAATTTCTTCCTTCCCTATGATCATGACTGGTGAAGATAACAATTATATTATCTAGAAGGGACATTATCTTTTAAAAAAAATTCCAGAAAAGATGCTATCATTGGTATGGAAATGTGCTCATTTTGGCAATGACAGCGCAGATGTGATTGTGGTTGAGTTCTTGGGTCATGTTGGTGGTATGGGAATTGATATGGAGATTTCTAAAAGTTTTCAGTAAATCCTTTAAAAACACGGATTTAAGTTTAAACTAAATACCAAAGTTATTGGGGCTACCAAGAAATCAGAAGGAAAACTGATATAGCTATTAAAGGTGTTTCTGGTAGAAAAGTTGAAGTTATCACTTGTAATTTATTTGTTATTTGCTTTGGCTGATGCCCTTCACCAAAATTTTGGACTGGAAGAACTTGGAATTGACCTGGATCTCATAGGTAGCATTCTAGTCAATGCTAGATTCCAATCCAAAATTCTAAATATATCTACACAATTGCAGGTTATAATTGCTGACCCCAGGCTAGTTCACAAAGCAGAAGATGAGGGCCTTATCTATGTTGAAGGGACAGGGACAGCCAGTAGTGCTATACACACTGACTAAAATCATGTGCTATCCATGATCTAGACACGTCCTAAACCTGCATGGGTAGGTAAATCAGAAGAACAATTGAAAGATGAGTACAAAGTTGGAAAGTTTCCTTTTGCTGCCAATAGCAAAGCTAAGATTAATGTTGACATAAGTGTTGTGGTAAAGATCCTTGTTAAGAAGTTAACAGAATACCAGGAGCACATCTTCTAGGGGCATATGCTGGAAAAGAGATAAAATCTCCTTCATGGGAATCAAGAAGTACAGTTTGGAGGGAATGTAGCATGCAGTGGCAGTGTCTGTTAAACTACTGTTGCTGCAATTCATTACATAATGTCTGCTTTGTGGCTTCTGTGACCTTTCTTATGGTGTATCTAAGGATAGGTTTGCATCTCTGAATTTTGTAGGTTCAAGAACATTTTTTCTCCGAAGAATGAAAACAAAGGCATCATATTATCAGAGATTTGGAGTTGGAAGGACCTTTAAACACCATCAAGTTCAACCCTCTCATTTTACAGAGGAGGAAACTAAGGCTCAGAGAGGTTGACTTGGTCAGGGTCACAAAGCTAGTAAGTGTCTAAAGTAGAATTTGAACCTAGATCTTCCTAACTCAAAGTACAGAGCTCAATTCAGTATGATACCTAGCTGCTGTATTGTTTGCCTGAAAATACATATATGCAGACACACACTGGCAGGTGACTGTTTATAATTGAGGCCTTTTTTTCCTACTATATGTTTATTCTTGCTTTCTTATAGAACCTGAATTTGCATGCATACATAGAATCTCAAGATGATAAACTCTAACACTTTGATCAGAGGGTCCTTGATCAGGCCATGTCTTAGCAGGAAAGTCAGAAACAAGACTCCCTGTGAGGACTCATTCCCATGTTAGTTGACTACTATTCTGTACACCTATGTTGCTTCAATTATTTCTTAATTTCTTTCTAACTTACCCCTAAAATAATTGAATTCTCTTCCTGTTTCCCCAATTTATAACTTCATAGAAAAGTGTCTTTCTGGGCCCAAATTGTCCCTGAGATCATAGATAAGAAATATCTTATTCCTCTTGTTAGTTAGCCTTGAAGAGGTTAGGATGGGGGTATGAAACAGGAAGGGAAGAAGAGACACATTCCTATTCCATGCTTCTCATCGATCTCAAACATAGCACGCAAAGGATAGTCAAATCAAGTCAGCAAGCATTTTATTAAGTACCTATTATGTGTCAGGCACTGTGTTTAATACCTGCTATATGCCAGGCTTTGGGGATACAAAGATACATGGTGCCAGTCCTCAACCATAGCAGCACTGTTAGAAAAAGTCAAGCAATAGAGAACATCCAGGAGAAAGATGTAGTCAAATGCTTCAGGGAGTATAAGAAGGATAAGGTCTTTAATAAAGGTTATTTGATTTAGCAGTTTTGTGATCATTGATAATTGTGAAGGGACCAAGCAATCAGTAAAATTGGAATCAAGATTGTAAGGGGTTTAGAAGTGATATGAGATGAAAAAGTAGAGGAATTTGACCATAATATAGAAGAGAGCTATAATATAAGACAATAGCTTAAGTTAGGTAAAGGTTTTTATTAGAGATAGGGGAGATATGTACATGCTTTTGGTAGCAAGGAGGAAGCCAATGGATAAAGAGAAAGACTGAATATTAGTTATCTTAATAATATTAGATAACTGTTATTATATAATTCCATTATGAGTTGATATTATTAAAAGACATAATTATTCATTGTTATTAACTAATTATAATATAAATTAATTAGTTGGTTGTAAATATAATAGAGGGTAAAGAGAGATTTAATATTAGTTAAGTATAGGTTTTTATAAAAAATAGGGGAGATAAAAATATTTGCAAAGGACTCATGATGAAAAATGTTATCCACCTCCAGAGAAAGAACTGATGGAGTTTGAATGCAGATCAAAGCATGCCATTTTTCACTTTCTTTATTTTTTAATGGATTTTTTTGGTCTGCAGTTTCTTTCACAACATGACTAATTTGGAGATATTATTTGCATGATTGCACATATATAACCTATATATAATTGCTTGCTGTCTCAGGAAGGGAAGAAGGGAAGAAGGGAGAGGGAGAGTTTGGAATTTAAAATATTAAAGAATATTAAAAATTGTTTTTACATATAATTACAAAAAATATTTTAAAAAATAGGACAGATGTGGGTATGTTTGTAGGTAGCAAGGAAGGAACCAGAGAGACTGAATATTAGCACTTTAGGAAGAATGATCAAAAGGAAAAGGTCCAGAAGGAGATGAGAGTAGATGAGATTAAAGGCATGGAGGAGTTGGCTTGGCTAAGGGCAAAGGCCTCTTCTTCTGAGAGCGGACTAAAGGAGAAGAGAATAAGGAATAATATCAAGAGAATTCAAAATATAGAATAAGGAGGAGATGAAGCTCAAGCCAAATGGCCATAATTTTCTTGGTAAAGAATGAAACAAATACTCTGCTGAGTACTTGGTGGCAGGGAGTGGTGTGGGTGTTGGGAGAAGAGAACAGAAGCCATGATGAAAGAAATAATCAATCAAGGAAAAGTAAAAAGCTTAGTGTAGAACTATGAGAGCCCAGATAAAAATTAGATAGCTATAATTTGTAGTAGAGTCCCATGGGGGCAGCTAGGTGGTACAGTGGATAAAGCCCAGCCCTGGAGTCAGAAAGGTTTATCTTCAGGAGTTCAAATCTGACCTGAGATATTTATTTACTGTGTGACTCTGGTCAAGTCACTTGCCTCAGTTTCCTCATCTATAAAATGAGCTGGAGATGGAAATGGCAAACCACTCCAGTATCTTTGCCAAGAAAATCCCAAATGGGGTCAAGAAGAGTAGGACAATGATTTCCTCTTCTAGCCAATTCAGCATCCCTGAATAGTATCAGAAGAGATAAATGGTATAGGTGATCTAGGTTTGGGGACTGAAAATGGATGAGCAAAGAGACATGACAAGGAGGTAAAGCAAGATGGAAAGCATATGCAAGTGATACAAAAGTAGTGTTTGTATTACGAATTTCTTAACTTTCAATTTTTAGTTTTAGGATTCAAACACTTTAGGTCCATGATACAGCTTTCAATACCACATTTTACTATTCAATATCCCCATATGTTCAGAGAATCAGGGACCAAAAGTCTACTATTTTCAGCCCAAAGACCGTAGGAAGAACATGAAAATGGACTATTTAATTTAATCATTTGTCTGTCTTAGGAAGCTGTGTGTCCATCAAAAAAAGCCTTTGCCATGGATGGTCCCTGTCTAAAAGCATGAGTAGGGTGAAGATTATAAGTAGTAATTATTTTTATTCATTTTTTTACAAAATTGAGATTGAGGGCATATGAATGTAGAAAATAAACACATAAATATGATAGGTCAAATCTGGATCTTTTTGTGGTTTCAAAAGAAAACAACCGTTGAAAATAAACTTTCATTTTCTTGAAAACCACATCCAGAGCCTTCCTGTGGTGCCTTCAAAATGACTGCAACTCCCCTTGCTACAATAAAGTCTATAATGTTACTTATGAATATCCAATTAAAAGAACTCTAAAAATTGTTAACTAAGACAAAAAGGCAACAGACAAGGGCTACATATGACTCAAGATCCTTTGAAGCATAACTCAGGGCTGAATATGCATAAGATCAGTAAAATAACAAGTTGTTGGCTCTCTCTCTCTCTCTCTTCCCTCAAAGAAAATTATATAATGAAGCGTTTGTGTTGTACTTCACCGTTGTTAATAAGATATAACTGATAGCCAATATCATTATCCTTCATGTGAAAACTAAAATTCTCCCCAATACTCTAACCACTAGCCCCCTTTCAAGCAACAACTGTTTCTTTTTTTCAATCTGCATTGATCTTATGTTTTTACAAACCTGTGATCTTTAATCTTGTAAATTTTTGTTATCTTTAGTTTCTGCATCATCTAAATTTCCTCCTGTATCCCTTTCCTTCCTCCAAGATGGCCATCTCATATAACAAAGAATATTGTTTCTAATATGGATCACCACCCATGTATGTGAATGAAAACACCAATCAATCATACATAACATGACTTTCTACAGAGTACATCAATCACTCAGAAATGCATTTGTTAAGTACTTATATGCCAGGCATTGTTATAGAATTACAGAGTACACAAAGAATTCAGAGGTTTACCCCTCATCCAACTCATCCCCGAAAAAAATCTACCTACAACATCCTTGACAAAGACTCATCCATTTGTCCTTTTACTGTTGAAAAAGACCCTGTTCTTTAAAGCCTGGTACTGTCTGTGACTTTGCCATTTGGACTCATATTCTACCCAAAGCCTCTACTCAAAAATCATTTCCCCTTTTCTGAAACCTACTGGAAGTTGCACTGTTTCCCATACTTATCTGTCACTCAGTATTTATTAAGGACTTGTTATACATGCAGCACATTGTTTGAATCTAGGTATCACCACCAGGAATACAAGACTAAAGGCTCCCAATGGATTCTACCAGATAAATGGCAGCAGCACCTTAATTGTGAGACTTTTACTAAAGCTTTTGTGCCATTTGATAAAATAAATAAATTTTTAAAAGCAAGAACCCAAACCAAGGCCAGTGTATCATTTGGAAGCTTGTGGAATGAAACACTTAATAAAATCGAAAGTCTTCCAAATCACAGGATCTCAGAGTTAGAAAGGATTTCAAAAGTCACCTAATTTAGTCTGTACCTGAAACAGAATCTTATCCACCCATAAATGCAAAGTGGCCATTTAGTCTCTGCATGAAGAATTCCATTGAAGGAATAATTATTGTCTCCTAAGGCACTCCTTTCTACTCTGGGACAGCTTCTGCTGTGAGGAAGTTTCTCCTCACAGCAGAGGTCCTTAACTGACTTTGGGTCATGTGCCCCTTTAGCAATCTGGTGAAGCCAAAGGGGCCCTTGTCAGAAAAAATGTTTTTAAATGCATAAAATAAAATATGCAGGATTATAAAGGAAACCAATTATGTTGAAATATAATTATATATGTGTGTATGTATATATACATACTTATATACATACACACATACAAATACATATATATTTTATTTTATAAACAACCTAAATTCATAGGCCCCAAGCTAAGAACCCCCTGCCTTACATTAAACCTAAAATCTGCCTCTTCCACCCGCTGCTCCTAGTTCTGCTCTCTGGAGTCAAGGAGAGCATATAAACCCTCTTCCATATATAGTTCTTTAAATACTATGTAATAGTTCAAGTCATCTCTTCTCCATGTCAAATATTCCTCATACAGCTATCTTCAAATGACCCATGACAGTCTCTAAATTTCTATCATTTCTAATAGCTACATCCACCACTCAGCTACCTAGGCAGTAGAGCGGATTGAGTGCTGGGCCTGGAGTCAGGAAGACCTGAGTTCAAATCTGGCCTCAGACACTTACTAGCTGTGTGACCCTGGGCAAGTCACTTAACCCTGTTTGCCTCAGTTCCCTCACCTGCAAAACAAGTTTGAGAAGGAAACGCAAACCACTTTAGTATTTTTGTCAAAGAAAACCCTCAATGGGGACACAAAGAGTCAGACACAACTGAACCACTGAGCACTTAGCACAGTGTCTGGCACATAGTAAGTACTTAATAATATTTACTGACCATGCCATAGAGGATATAAAGAATAAGGAAACATGAATTCCATCATCAATTTATTTGTAATATTGTTAAAAAAAAAAATAGAGCATTTCTTCCTGGGTCATGTACTCCTAGTAAACTACAGAACTTCTAGAGGTCAGGAACTATGTTATTTTTTTTGTCTTTGTTATGACCCGTACAACAACCTTGAACAAATGCCCTCTTCAAAATGCTGAAAAGAAACATCTGAAGATAAATCTCCAAGTGCATTTACCATCTATACCACAAGTTAGCATATTATATGCTGTCTTTTTCTCTGAATTGTTTCCTGTGTGAAAGTCATGTCTTCCTGACTAGATTTTAACGTACTTGAAGAGTTTTTAATTCTTTATTGCTCTTCACTGTTCTAGGCATATAAATGGGTGCTTGACAAATATTTGACTGTATTTAACACCCTGACTAGAGAACAGAAAAAAATTTCTAAACAACAAAGTAACAATTGAAACTTAAAGTAAGTGAATGCCAATACAGTGTCCCAAAAGTCTTAAGCTACTACTGATGTTTTAAAATGAAGATTTAAGTTTAAGCTAAAGACTTAGTTTCAAACAGGTTTTCTTCTATACGGGATGTCCCAAAAATCTTAGTGCAGTTTTAAGATACTAATCGCACTAAGATTTTTGGGACACCCTGTATAGAAGAAAGGCTTCTTGAATTGTAAGTCTTTAGCTAGGTCTTAAAGAAAATGTTGGTCGTGAATTGGTGAGGAAGTTAGAAAGCCAGGCAGTCTTGATGGGGAGTAGCATTAACACATTTGTAATTTAGTAAATTTTGAATGATATACCTGTCTCTAAAACCATGGTTAGTTAAATGAATTGGTATCAACAAGTATGATGAAAGGAGATGAAGACTTCTTCTTCTAATATCATGACATTCTAAGATTTGCAACCTAGGGACATCTCTAGAAGAATATTGTTAATAGGTTGGGCTTTATTTAGGAAATAGCTAAGATTTATTGAAAACCACTTCATAATTTCACAAAAGAAACCCCATTCCCCTCAATATCCTCTTCTGTTCTACTGTAGAACCATCTCGTTGTGCATCTTGATTGCTTGTCTTTACATATACTAATGGACCAATTTAATGACTATCAATACAATCTCATGCCACAATCCAATAAGTATCAATCAATTAACAAGCATATATTTGTTATCTCCTGCATTGGATTGTGAACTTCCTGAGGGCAGGAACTGTCTCTTGCTTCTCACAAAGTCTGGCACATTGTAGGTGTTTAATAAATGTTTATTGATTGATACTATGCAATTACTATGTGCCAGTTACTGTGTTAATACTGTATGTATAATACAGTGTGTGCGATACAAAAACAAAAATGAAACAGTCTCTGACTTCAAGGAACATAATTCTATCACAGAAGATAAAAACCGTATGTGACTAGATATATACAAAATAAATACAAGGTGATTTGGGATGAACTACCAGCATCTGGAACAAACAGAAAAGACCTCATGTGGAGGTGAGCTGGCATCTGAGCTGTGCTTGAAAGAAACTAAAACTCCTAAGAGGCAGAGGTGAGGATGCCAGGCCTGGAGCACAGAAATAGAGATGGAACGTCTAGTATAAATACAGTAATAATCTTAATTTGGCAGAACTATAGAATCTATGAAGGGTAATAAACATAAAATAAACCTAGAAATGAGCAAAGGGGTGCATAAGGAATAATTAACTAGAAGTAGTTTTAAGTATGGATTTAAGGGAACAGAAATTTGGAGGCAGGGAGATGTGTTAAAATTTACTGCAATCATCTATTGCTATCTTTGTTGTTGTTTAGTCATTTTTCAGTCATGTCTGACTCCTTGTGACCCAATTTGAGGTCTTCTTGGCAAAGATACAGGAGAGGTTTGCCATTTCCTTCTCCATCTCATTTACAGATGAGGAAACTGAGGCAAATAGGGTTAAGTTTCTTGCCCAGGGTCACACAGCTAGTAGGTGTTTGAGGTCAAATTTGAACTCAGGTCTTCCTGACTCCAGGCATGGCATTCTGTCCACTGTGTCACCTAGCTACCCTATTGTAATTATCTAGGTAAGTGGTAATAAGGGTCTGTTGTGGGTAGTAGTAATCTGTAGTCATGGGCATATAAAAAGGAAAGGGAATAGGGGCGGCCAGGTGGCTCAGCGAGTAAGAGCACCAGCTCCAGTGTCAGGATGATCTGGATCAAATCCGGGCTCAGATACTCAGCACCACACCCAGAAATAACTGGCCGTGTAACCTTGAGCAAGTTACTTAACCCCGGTTGCTTTAAAAAAAAAAAAAAAGGAAAGGGAAGATATAAAAGGTATTATAAAGGTAGAATCAATAGGAATTGGCAACTAATTAGTTGTGCGAAGTGAAGGGAAAAGTAACTGTCAAAGATAAAAGCAAATGGAAGGTGTGAATGATTAAAAGAAAAAAATACAAAAAAAGGGAAGCTGGAAGGAGTAACAATTATAGAGTAGGAGGAGGGGGAGGGGAAGATAATAAGTACAGTTCTGGATTTGTTGAGTTGGACCTGCTGGTGCAATATACCGGGCATTTGGAGATGCAGGCTTTGAGAATACATAAGTCATCTTCATAAGGTGATAGCTGAAGCTGTAAAATGAGATTACCAAAGGAGAAAACAGAAGAGAGATAAAGATTTCACTTTGAAAAATAAAGTCATTTTTAGTTGTGGAGGAGGGAATTTGAAAGAGTTCAAGCTGAAAGTGGGAAATGGAGAACTGCTTCCAGGGGAAATGTGCAAGGGGTTGATAAGAGATTGAGTAACTAGGAAGCAGTGAGGGACTAGGTAAGGTTAGATGATACAAACTGATAGCTGAGATGCTCAATAACATGATTTCATGACTTTCTCTGGCAGTATTTGGTATCTTAAGAACAATTAAAGCAAACAGTGTGAGTGACCCAGAGTCAGGGCTACTTGGACAGGAATAGCAAATCAATCAAGAAAGTAGTGGATTTTAGGGTGGCAGCAAAGCATAACTGAAATGGCTGACCATAGTGGTCCAAATACAGTAAAGAAGCAAGCGAAACCAAAATGCAGGTGGAGAGACTGGGAGTATAGGAATCAGATGTCAAAATGAGGATGAAGAGCAGGTTCAGCTGGGATGAAGGAGTAAATGAGATAGAGGAACAGAGTACTGTGTTTAGAAAAAGGAATTTCAGAGTTCAAAAACTTAGGAGTTTGTCTAGTTCCAAGCAATGGTGAAATCTTGACTGTGGTTGGAGATGTAAGTCACAGAGTTGAGAAGGCTGACAAAATGTGAGGCCAGTTTGTTAGAAAAGTCATCAGCATTAATAAGACAAGGGCAGAAAGCCTGGCAGTCAGGAACCAGTCTTTAAGCGAAGGAAAGTTCCAGAAGGGAAAGAACAGCATGAATTTTTGCAGTCAGGGGAGCTGCCTTCTACATAATGGCACCTAATTTATGCTGAATTACATTTAATTGAATTGTTGACTAAAGATGAAAGAACAAGAAATGATGCAAGTGAGGTTTTTTTTGTTTTGTTTTTTTACAATAGCATAGAGATTCAAGAGTATGATGGAAGAAGTTGGTAGGAGACAAAAAGAGGTGAATTGTCTTGGAAGGAGTCAGGGCAGAGATGCTTAGGATAACCAGTAAGAGTAGCAGAATAATAAAAAGGTTGTAAATCAGTATAACAGGAATTATAAAGGGAGAAGGTAGGTTGGAGAAGCATATTAGCCAAAGAGAGCGAGGGTACATAGTGATAGTAAGTTAGCTAACTAGCCCCAAGTTTCTAATGTTAATGTTGATGAGACAGCTGTTGACCTGAGAGTATGTACCTTCTCAGGTGAATTTTATCTGAATTTATAGCTGATCTGTAGTTTCTGATAGAGGAGGAACCTGCCTTCAAAAATTGACTCTCTGGGTTGGAAGATCTGAACTAAGTAAAAGCACCTGAAGTTTAAAATATCGTTGTCTATTTGCAAATGAGCAGGTTTCAAAAGTGACAAAGAATTATTCTTTGCAAAAGAATATGCCCTGCTTCTGCCCAATTATGTTTCTTGTGGGCCAAATATAGACTACCTTCCAACTAGTTAGTGCCATGTCTTGGGGGGGGGATTATTGATAGATAGACAAACAGATAGACAGATACATACATACATACATAAACAGATTTATTTTATGCTTTGTCTCATGGAGGAGGGTAAGTAGTTTGAAAAATATGGACAATTTTTTCAGTAAATTATAAGGCAGACACTTTAAAATTCAATATAACTTCCAAGTTTATGACAAAATAACATTTGATTGATTTCATTAAAGCATCAGGATAAACTTAATAGTGGAAATACTTTTAAAAATAATCAATAGTAAACTGAATTTAAATAGGATTTCATATGTTTCAATGATAAAAAAGCATCAAATTAAGGTCTGTGATTTTCACAGAACAACATGTTTTTTCTGGCGACTAGTTTATTATAGTAAACAAATATGATAAGCAAAATAAAGTCCAACACAATGCCTGTGACTTATGACATTCCTTGAAACCAAAACAACTCTTCCTTCTGCCTGATTTTCTTCTTTGTTGGACTAGATGATATCTTAGGTTATTTCTAGTTCTAAATCCCATGAATTCTCTTCCACATATCTTAAGCCTTGGTCTACAAGCTCCTGGTTCACTGCCAACGTCAGCTTTTCCTCGAGTCCCTCTGCTTTACCCCCTAAAGAAGGAATCCACTATTTTCACTTCTCCCCTACGATGCTCTCTTAAATAAGGACACAACTTCTTATTTTTTTAAACTGTAGGGTTTTTTTTGGAGGGGGGGGATTTATGATTAGGAGTTATATTTAAGGAACTGAAAAGGATTAGAGGAAATCTTAACAAGCTTAGATCACAGCAAAATTTCTCAAACTCTGTTCTCTCAAACCCTGTGCCATCACTTATACCTAACCCTTCTGTATCTTTTCATTACTTGTGCTGGGGCTCTTCCATTTCTTCTACCCAGATAATTGGTGACAGAACTGTAGGAAAGGATGTTAAAGATAATCTAATCCAATCCCTTTATTTTACAAATGATGAAACTAAGGCCAAGGCCAAGGTCCATAATTTCATTTACTTTTGCACAGTCACATAGGTGTTAAGCACTAAATAGCCAGCTAAGTTTCCAAAGACTCATGTGAGAATCCTCTACATTCCCAAACTGACCTTTGAGATCTAATATTTTCACACATCACCCACAGGGCCTCATTTGTGGGTTGTTTCCCCATCAGTTACATGGAAGTATGCTCTGGCTTTCCTTAAAAAAAAAAGTTTTTGAAAGGGAGTTAGAAAATTTGTTTTTTGCTTTGTTTTGTTTTTAGCTTAGAAGACATTTTCAGGGGTAACTAGGTGGTGCAGTGGATAGAACATTGGTCCTGGAGTCAGTAAGACCTGAGTTCAAATTTAACCTCAGGCACTTACTAGCTGTGTGACCCTGGGCAAGTCACTTAACCCCAAAAACCTCCAAAGACATTTTCAGGGACAGCTTAACCTCATTTAATTTGGCTCAAGTAGTTTTCTTGTCCTGATTCTCAAATCATGTCTAACTCCATTAGATCTTACTATTCTAATCTACATGTTCTCAAGACATTTTTTTTTCCTTATCCCTCCTGACTGAAGAACATCAGATCCTTTAGAATGGGGTCTGTTTTAGTTTTTGTCTTTGTATTCTCAGCACCTACTACAATGTCTGGTACCTAGTACTTGCTTAATAAATGTTCATTGAATTATACTGAATACATCCTAAGTCTTTTTTTTTTTTTGCTTTTTGGAGGGCAATCAGGGTTAAGTGACTTGTCCAAGGTCACATGGCTAGTTTTTGTGTTAAGTGTCTGAGGCTGCATTTGAACTCAGGTCCTCCTGACTCCAGGGCCGGTGCTCTATTAACTGTGCCACCTAGCTGCCTCCATCCTGAGTCTTGACTAAATAATCATCTCCAAAGGTGGGAGTACCATCTACATAGTACACATATACTCAGGCTTTGATAATGGGGTATGGAGAACATCTCTCTGGTAGTATAGCTTTGGGGGAAGAAGAAAGGGAATAAGCATTTATATAGAACCTTCTATGTGCAGGGCACTGTACTAAGCAGTTTACAAATATCTACCTCACAACCCTAGGAAGTAGGTGCTATTGTGATATCCATTGTACAGATGAGAAACTGAGGCAAATAGAGGTTATGGTTTGTCTTTGGTTACATAGCTAATAAATGTCTGAGATTGGATTTGAACTCAGGTCTTCCTGACTCCAGGCCCAGCATTCTACCGTACCATCTACCACAATTACCCACACAACTATCCACGTTCCTTAGTCTGAAGGATTTGAAATAATATAAAGAATCCAACCTCCCTTTCCTTCCCAATAAAGGAAACCTTTGTTTCCTTTGGAACCTCCTATGCTGTTAGTACATAATCACTCTTGCCCATCTGCTTGCAAACCTCACTTATATATTTGGCAACATCCAGTCATATCTGGGGCCAAATTTGGCCCTCAAAAAGTGAGCTAACAGCCTTTGATGAGTCTTTTCTCCAAAAATATCAAATGATGAGAAAATCATAAGATGAATTTAGAAGCCTCAATGGATTTTTAAGAGAACAATTAGCTGCTTTAGAGGCTTCCTTATGGTAACTGATCTAGTTACCATAATTAGGGCCCTAAGCAAAACTGTAAGTAAGCCAAGTTTGGTTTAAGCATCTTCCCATCTTCTTTTCTGTGTTCCTCTGCTATCCTCTGGCATTCTGTGCTCCCTGACTATACAAATACCCCAACCATGCCACCCCCCTCAAGCCAATCCTCTTTTGAACTGTCTCCAAAATTGCTTCCCACCCATGTCTTTCCTCCCCTCAATCAAACCTTTCATTCCCATGAACGGCAATCTGATTATTGGTATTGCTATTATACTGGTGTCAATCTATAAAGGATCTGTCATTTCATCCTTGTGTATAAAGCCCTCAACTAAACAGATCAATACCTTACTAGGTGGTCTTTGTGCATTACTAAAGCAAAAAAAAAAATCATCATCTTGTGTTCAAACTGCTTAATATAAGCTTCTCTGAACTGAGCTAGGTTCAATCTTAATTCATAATAAACATAGAGTTTTACTGGGCCCATAATTTTGCTATGTAGGAAATAGTACATATTATTAGGCTAGGGAGCATGGCATTGATAACAGTACTAGATTTTGAGTCAGGTGGACCATCCTATTGTAGCCACTAATCATTTGCATGACCTTGGGGAAGTCCCTAACTTTTATCTGCCTCAGTTTTCTCACTTCTAAATGGGGGTCATAATATATAACTTGTCTTCCAAGGTTATTGCCAGGACAAATGAGGTCAAATTTATAAAGTACTTCCAACCTTAACGTACTCTATAAATGCTAACTATTGTTTTTGTTGTCGTTGTGATTATTATTATTACTGGGAAGGGCCATTCCAGTGCAAATTATTATTTTAAATAACAGTAACAATACAGAAGATGAGTTTATAGACCAATAATTTTATTTGATTACAAAAGCAATCATTTTATCCAATCTATACAACAGATGTTTTGCCATTATCTGCCAAATATTAAGCATAAAAACCCGATAGTAGGATAGCTTCCTATCTCAGGAGACTGCTACTGTCTGAATTACATCAAATATTCAATGAGAATTAACATAATAATAATAATTTTTATTATGGCAGTTTGTGTCAATAGTACAGTCCAAAGGATCATGAGTCCTATTCCTGAGAGGAATATTTGAATTTTAATAGAGGAGATTTGTTCATCTATATGATATTTTACTGATGACAGGTATGGGGAAGACATTTTTGAATAGGAAAATTTCCTGATGACCTTTTCCCACTAGTACTAGAGGTTAAAGGCTAAGGGATGTGGGACTCTTTTACTTTCTCACCTCAGTGTCTTTTTAATTTAGTCATATACACCATTTCCAAATATATCCCTCCCCTTTCTTCTTTCCATACACAGTGAGCCATCTGTTGTAATAAATAATTTTTTAAAAAGAGAAAAAAAATCAGTCCATTGAAACTAACCAACCAACACCTCTGGCAGTCCAGGCAACATTCTATGCCCACAGACCTCCACTGCAGTAAAGAAAGGGAGGAAGTTAATTTTCTCCTCTCTCCTCCAGGGCTAGATTTCTTGGTCATTATAATTCCATAATATTTAGTTTCCACTTTTTTTGTTCTTTCTTTTTACATTGTTGTTTACTTTATCTCCTGACTCTAGGTATTTTCTCTGGTTGTCCCCCATGTCTAGATTTCTCTCCCTCATCTCCACTTCATGAACATATCACAACTGTTTAGCCATTCTCCAACTGATGGCTTTGCCCCATTTTCCAAAAGGAAAAGCTGTTTCCTATCTGCTCTTTCAAAGGATGCTATATAGCCTCCCTTTAGAAGTTCCTTTTCCCACACCTGCTATCCCCTCTCCTTAAATAGGTGCCCAACAGTATTGGTGCTGCACACAACCAATTAAGGTCCTAGATATAATCCCTTTAATTAGATCACTTCAAGTGGCACATGGCTTTTGTATCAGACATTCAGCTTTCATATCCTGGGTTGGATAAGGTTGTTTCTTAAGATTCTGACAAAGGCAAGGCAGTCAACCTCACCAAGACGGGCACATTCACTGGTGGATAATTCTCCCCTGCCACCTGACTGCCCTAATGAGCTACAGCTTTTCTTTGTCCAGACACTCTCCCTTTATGATTCCACTTATTTCTTCCTGGTTTTTTTGTTTGTTTGTTTGTTTAATTTATATTTAGTTTTGCTTTATATTTAGTTTGTCTTTCGAGTTCCAAAGACATGACTTGTGGCCTAGCTAAATTCAGCCCTGATGGGCTAATCCTGTGCTTCGGTCCCCCTACTCCTTTGAGTTGGAATGGCAATTTAATTTTGTGGCAAGGGCATCGAGTTTTTTAAAGAATGGACCAAGAAAAATATGCTGTGCAGGATGCTTTAATTATCTTGATTTCAATTTACAATTACCATTACTAGCTAGCATGATACACGACTGCAAAAAAATTTACATTTTTGTAAAAAATTTTACATTTCTTTAAAATGTAGTCAGCTACACAACTTTGAGGACAAACAGCTGAATAGATCTCACTAGTGTCCTAGCTAACGGGTGAATTTTGTAGTCATGGTTGTCATTTTGTTTTGGTTTTGCTAAATAATACAGGTAGACTACAGTGGGACAAGGCAGGCCACATTTGACTGACAGGTCCCATACTTAATGCTGGGGTGTGTGACTTTCCCCTTTCCTGCAGAAACCTATCTAGCAGGAACCTATCACCTGCTACAAAGTCAGGCTGATACTGCCCTCTGCTGGCCATGGTGAAATTTGTACACCCAAAGAACTAGCAAGCAGTGAAAGAAAGAAAGCATGCATTCTAGACTGTAAAGTATCAGCTAATATAGCACTCTTTCTGTGTCAAGCCGAGGAAATCAATACTTATTAAGCACCTACTATATGTTCAAAGTACTGTGCTAAACACTGGAGATACAAAGAGAGGCAAAAACAATACCTATGCTCTAGAAGTTCTCTATCTAATGGGGAAAGACACCTTGGAAATAACTATATACAAACAAAATATTTGGACCTTAACCAAAAGTGTAGGTATTGGTGATTACTTAAGGAGGCTGTTAGGTCCCTTAGTGGATAAAGTGCTAGAATTGAAGTGTGCAGGATCAGAGTTCTAATCTTACCTTAGGCAAGTATTAGCTGTGTGAACCTCTGCTAAGTCTCACTTTCCTCATATATGAAATAAGGATTAAAAATAACACCTGCTTCATGGTGGTGCTGTGAGAAACAATGAGATCATATGTGTGAAGCACTTTGCAAACCTTGAAGCACTATGTAAATATTATTATTACCATAACCTACAAAAATGGAGATCTTGTCTGATATTCTAGTTCAAACATCACTAATTTTTACTGCCTCTTTCAGACACATCATTTTCATGGTTACAGGACAATTAGACCAGCTATCAAAGGGTTGAGGGCCTGATCTTTCTGTATTCTTGTTTGAATAAGTTGTGATACATTAACTTAAGAGGTTCTCTTTTTTTTAAATTAAACTTAAGTAACTACTTATAGTTCATTACAGTAAACAAAAATCTCAACCTTTTCCCCCTTTGTTTTCCATGTCTATTGCTATCACCCCATTTTTCCTTCCTCCCCAACCACAGGTTATTTCATCTACTCTCCCCCCCACCCCACCCCCTCCCTTCCAATCCCTCCTCCTGTGTATAGTCAGTCAAAACGACAAATTGACCACATTAGCTGAGGGTGTGCCTGGTTCTATTCTTCTACATCAGGGGTTCTTAACTTGAAGTCCATGAATTTTTTTAAAATGTAAATTTTTACAATGTATTTTAATATAATTTCCTTTGTAATAATATGAATTTTATTTTATGCACTTAAAAAATTATTCTGAGGAACCCACAGGCTTCATCAGACAATGGAGCCAATGATACATTACAAATAAAGGAAGAACCCTTTCTCTAGTCCATCCCCTCTCTGCCAAGGGGTAGAAATTATGTTTCATCATCAATCTTTTGGGGTTTTTTTTGCAGGGCAATTAGGGTTAAGTGAATTGCCCAAGATCACACGGCTAGTAAAGTTCGTCAAGTGTCTGAGGCATATTTGAACTCAGGTCCTCCTGACTCCAGGGCCAGTGCTCTATTCACTCATCATCAATCTTTTGAAGCTATGACTGGCTTTTATTTTGGTTGGCTCTGAAGTCTTTCAGAGATTTCCTCTTATACAAACATTGTGGTAATCTTGTACATTGTTCTCTTGTTTCTGTCAAATTCACTGTATATCAGTTCATACATGTCTCTCCATATTTATCTGAATCCATCATATTCCCCATTTCTTATGACATTCATATGCCACAATTTGTTCAGTCATTCTACAATCATTGAACAATCATTTTTGTTTCCAATTCTTTGCTATAGTAAAAAAAAATCGCTGCTATAAACATTTTTGTACATATGGATTTTCTTCTATCAACCTCCTTGGGGTACATGCCTAAAAGTAGTATTGCTGAATAAAAAGGGTATATACAGCTTAGTGACTTTTGGGGTAGAGTACCAAATGGTTTTAAAATTTTTTTAATTTATATTTTCAGTTCCAAATTCAGTCCCTCTATCCACCCTCATTTCCATCCATTGAGAAGACAAGAAATATAATACACATTATATATATGAAGTATGAAAACATTTCCATATTGGCCATTTTGGGTGGAGGGGAAGTAAGAAAAAGAAAGAAAGAAAAAAAAATGCTTCAATCTGCACGCAGAGTCCCTTAGTTCCCTCTCTGGAAGTAGACAGCATTTTTTTATCATTAGTCCTTTGGAAATGCTGTGCATCATTGTACCGATCAGAGTAGCTAAGTCTTTCACAGTTAACTATTGTAACAATATTGCTGTTACTGTGTATAACAGAATCAAATGGTTAAAAAAATTTTTTTCTAAAAGAAGAATTCCCAAAGTAGTTCAACTTTTTTATTTCTATGAGGAAAAATGGATGACAGAAAAGTATTCATTGTGAGGCAGTCCTGAAGTTTTTTTTCTTTGTATCATCCCCTGATGAATAGCAGATAGAATTAATAATAGATGAACAAGAGATCGACTCAGTCACTTAGTAGGCTGCTTAGTGCCAAGGCACTGAAGAGAGCCAAAGAAAGCACAGTAGAGAGTATGTTGAGTTTGGAATTATGGTCAGGTTTATATCTTGCCTCAAAAAACTAACTGAGTCTGTGAGCAAGTCACTGAACCTTCATGAGACTATCATCTCCAAAATTGTGAGCATCAAATGAGAGATGTTTGCAAAGTTCTTTGAAAAACCTTTCTATGCTATATAAATGTGAGCTACTAATAACAGCTTAAACAACTAGTTGGCTGATTTCTTTGCTTTTCATTCGCATAACCAGTTAAAACTCTATGTTTCTTTCCCAGAAAAATTAGGAAAATATTGGGCAAAAAATTGAAAATGATGGCAAATATGACAGTCAAACATAGATAACAGAAGCATGTATTATTATTTAGTCTATATTGCTTCAAAAAGGCAAGGGGAAAGATAATGGAAAACTTAGAAATGGTGTAGATGTAAAATTTACAAAACTTTTTACTCAAAATTCTAAAATGTGTTCCCTCCAATCATATTTTTTAAAAAAACCTACTTCGAACAACACGGTTTTCTTAGCATCATTTTTCCTATAAATCACATGAATTTCAATTCATTTTAAATAAACATTTTGTATTTTCACCTTATTGAAAACACTGTTCTCTGCTTTTACCCTGGTTTTTAACTAAAGATGCATAGTACAGACAGAAGCATAGCAGGAAACCTCCCACACTGAGGAAGAGAAGATAAGGATCTCAGAAATGTGAATAGTTTCACTGCCGGCTATTTAAGAGGCAAAATACATACAAAAGGTTTATCGGTATATTCCCTAGATCTATCTGTAAATATATACTCTTGGACTCAGAACTGTTTGTTGAGCCCATCAAACCAATAAACTATCATTTTACTTACTCTTTTAGTTCCAAGGCTAATTGTTGAGGGAGGTAGAGATCTTTATATTTTTGATAAACTTGCTGTTGTTCAGTCATTTCAATCATGTCCTACTCTTTGTGACCCCATTTGAAGTTTTCTTGACAAAGATGCTGAAATGGTTTGCCATTTCCTCCTCCAGCTCATTTTACAGATGAGCAAACCAAGGCAAACATGGTTAAATGACTTGCCCAGGGTCACACAGCTACTACTAAGTGTCTGAGGTAGAATTTGAACTCAGGTCTTTCTGATGCCAAGCCCGGCATTCTATCTAGCAACCCTACCTTTCCCTGATAGGCTACAAATTCCTAATTCATCAGTCAATAAACATTTATGTTACCTGGAAAGGCTTATACAAACTGATGCTGAGAAGAGTAGAAACAGGAGAAATTTGAACACAATTACAGACACAACGTATGTGTGATGACCAACTTTGATAGACTGGACTCTTCTCAGCAATGCAGTGATATAAGTCAATCCCAAAAGACTCATGATGGAGAGAAATATGTGCATCCAGAGAAAGAACTAGAAAGAACTGAGTTTATATCCAGATGGAAGCAAAATACCTGATCTTTTTCCTTTTCTTGTTTGGTTTTATGTCCTCTTTACCATTTTTCATTCCATCTGATACAATCTGTCTTTATAACCTGACTAATGTATAATGTGAAAGTATTTACAAATCCTATACTTAACTATATGCTGCCATGGGGGGAGGGGAGAGAGGAGGACAAAATGTGAAACTCAAGGAATTATGGAATTGAATCCTGTGAACTAAAAGTAAACAAACAAACAAAAAATAAACATTTATGAAGTGCCTACTATGTTCTAAGCTCTAAGTGGACAGTTAGAAAAGATGACTAAACAAACCATAAAGCTGAACGTCTCAATGCAAATACAGTCCACTAATTTACTAATAGTTAAAGAATTTAAAATCATAAAGCTAGAAGAGATATTGGAGGTCTTTTAATTTCATCTGCTATTCTGCAGAGGGCCAAAAAGAATTATACAGATAGTAAATGTCAAAGTCAAGACTTAAACCCAAGTTTTCTGATTCCAATGATTAGTCCATTTACAATGATATATATGTACATATATTTCTTTGTATGAATATATACACATCCACATGTCTATATGTACATATGGGCACATATACCCATATATACCTATAAACACATACACACTCACACATACACAGACACACACATTTAGGAAATAGCTCTCTTAAGGTGATACTGTAAAATAATCTTCTTATTATGAGTTCATTATTTTATAGAAATAATGGCTTCAGTCCCAACACTCATATTTTCTTGGCCAGGTGTCACTAACATTGGTGGCAGTATTTTACAAGATCCATCATGCTTAAACTACTTGGATTTTTTTTCTTCGAACTTTTTTAATCAACTTGCCAGTGTCCCATCTGTTATAATCTTTCTGCCACTTGTGAGTAGCAGCTGAGTTCACTAGAATGATGAAATATGGCTAACAGCCAGTACTCAGTACAAGAAGATACTAGTTTATGAAAGTAAAGGAGTAAACTATGGTACTTATGGCTGCATGTCTGTAGAATCCCCCATCTTTTGATTCCACAGTGAACTTTATATAGCCTTGTTGGACTGTTACTTCTTATCTTCACTCTGATTTAACACAAACCCTTCTCATATGGCCTCTTCTTACTTCTCAGATTACCGGTTCACCAACCACGTGTATTTGAAATCTTTTACTGCTCTTTCCTGGTATCTTTCCTGGTATCTGGTGCCTTCACAAAAACCCTGCTTGACATGTAGGACAACTGAATTCTTTGCCCAATAGGTCTTGCTCCCCAGCCCCACCCTATAGGTTATGTTGAGCGGGACAAGACACAATCTCTCTTAATATGAACATCTCATACAACATAAAGAACACAGTGCTTCACTAATAGAGAGAGTATTCCTTCAAATTATTATTATTATTATTATTGCTTTTTGGAGGGGAGAGGGCAGGGCAATTGGGGTTAAGTGACTTGCCCAAAGTCACATGGCTAGTAAATGTGTCAAGTGTCTGAGGCCAGATTTAAACTCAGGTCCTCCTGACTCCAGGGCCGGTGCTCTATTCACTGCACCACCTAGCAGTCCCCTATTCCTTCAAATTCTGATGTTAAAAATATTTACTTCGTAGAAAAAAAAAATATGCTTTTCAGTATTTTTACTGAGGCAAGCTCCTATCCCATGTCTTTCTTTTCCCCTCTTCAGCTACTTGAATGTAGTATGTCTATACTATAGTATGATACCTGACATGGCACCTGCACCCTCCTCTTTCTGTTAGTGTTGGCTCACTCACCCCAACCTGCACTCATGTTGACTTCTTTTGGCGATTTTCCTAGGAGGATATGGGAGGGAAATAGCCATGAATGGCTGTAATGGGAATGTAAATTTTAAAGATCTTCCCTGCCCCTAGGCTAAAGTGAATGGAGCCTGGGGTGGGAGGCTTGTTTTTCAGTAGATACTTCTTGATTGGCCAGTGAGTCAATAAGGTTGTTACATTCTCTGAGTCAGGAGAAGGCTATATAAGCCCTGATGTGTAGCTTTGTTTTTGGGGCTCACTTTGAGAAGTGTTCTGTGATTTGATCAGATGAAACTCTGGAAAGCTGTTGTCCAGAGCCCCCCGGCTTTGAAACCCAGATGTTGTTTGGTATGGATGTAATGGTTGGACAGTTTGGAAACTGTCTATTTGATCTGTTTCTGTCTTGATAATTCTGTCTGTATATTCTGAAGTTCGGGGTGCTGACCTTTTTCCCCTGAGCTAGGTGAGCGATACATGTTTGACTGATTAAAGTAAGCTTGTTAACCCATTTTGAGTTGCTTTCCTTTATCAAAGCAGATCCAAGAACCTGTGTTGGCAGCAAACCCTGAGGACCCTTGGGGTGCTTGCTGCTACAATGGCCAAGCTGCTACAATGTGCAATCAGCATTGTAGAATGCTCAAGGTTAGCTTTGATGTAGGGAACATACCATTACTCTTTATTTCCCTCTCAAATGGTCACATGGACTATTTATGCCCAACCTGTGGCAGAGCCTTCTAAGCTTGTATTGATATGATAAGCCACAGCTGGACACATTGTGCACTGATCTCGACATTGAGGTGTCTTTTTGGTCCTCTGAGCACAAAGGGCAAACAACAACCAAGTCCCTATTGCAGTAGCTCCTGATCTCCCATTAGTGTGCCTCCTATTATTAACCAAAAACTTTTTCTGCCCTTTTCAGCAAATAAAATGTCCACCTAAAAAGGGGGATTTTATACAAATATGATATTTACTCCTCCTACTTTCATATCCTTTCACCAACTCTCTGAAATATCCTCAGCACCTCCACATAAACTGCTATGGCTTATGGTTACCAGTGACTCCCTTTAAGTTAAATCTCCCAGCAAATTCTATAGAATCTGTCAGTTTCCAGCTTTTGGGACTTTTCTGCTGATCTTGGCACACTTACAGTATTTCTTCCCATGTTACCATCTCCTAGTTCTCCTTGTTAAAATGCATACACACACACACACACACACACACACACACACACACACACACACATATTTTAAAGGAGGAATTTCTGAAAAACTCAAGTACCTGGACCTAAAAGAGAAGTTCTAGGACTAAGCAGGAACCAGAGCCAAGGGAAATCAAGAGAACCAGCCCTAACACTGAAAAACCATTCTAGATCTTACCTTTGATCAACTCTAACAACCTCAAGTTCTTTCCCCTTTAGGGGGCCCCAGCCAGGGTAGTACTAAAAGTATGGAAGATTGTATAAATTCCTGGACTGGTGGGGGTCACAGAAAAGAGAAGGAGAATTGCCCTGTTTGTAAGCGTGGGTGCAAGGGAAAAGGAATTCATTTTTCTCTTGACGGTGAGTACCTTCCCTTCTTAGAGAAGTCTCAATCCAAGGATGTTGTGGTTCATCCTTTGTTCTCAAAGAGGGAAATGACAACAAGAGGGTGATGTCTTGATTTGCAAGTGACTTGGATTTAAGTGGGGCAGGGCTGTGCAAAGTCATCAGCCTCACTCTCTGTTCCAGAGTAGGACAGTATGACTAATTTAGAGGATTTGGTAGAAGGTAGAGGATCAAATAAGAGGGACTAAAAGATATCTTAACTGTTGTGGGCTTGGATATGAGCCTTTTGTGTTTTTCACCTTCTGTCAGCTAAAATAAACTCTGTTTTGTATTCGATATACTGTTAACCTGCAACCTTGTGTAGGAGATGAAGATATTTTTTCCTTTTTTATTAAAATTTTATTTATTAAATGAGCTATATTCTGATGTTCCCAGGGGAGACCTTGATTTAGGATATGAACCAAGATTGAACCTGTCCATGCAAATTCAAGAGTTTCCAGTCCTAAGTACACAACAGAGAACAAAAGAAAGCAGAAGAAAGCATGGAAAAGCTGGATGGTTTTGAAAACAACAGATAGTGTTTATTACATAGTTTTTTAAGAAAAAATAAACAGTCTGAAATGGAAATTTTTTATTTTATACTGAATCCTCTATGTTCTGCTGTGTACAAGGAAATATTCTCTTTTTTCTCATTTTGTATTTAAGTTTAAAATGAATAAATTTTTTTTAAGTTTTCAGTTCTGGGTCATGAGTTACCTAGAAAATAAGTCACCATTCTACATTTACAAAACCTTAACCTCTCCCTAGTGTTGCATTTCTCTCTATCTGCAGAATATTCACTTTTGGGTATTACTTTGTTACCAGTGTTCTTAAAATAGTTTATCATGTTTACACTTAAGCCGCTCTCCCTTCCAGGGTTGCCATTACATCAAAAGCTCCATGAATCTCCTAGCTACTAAAGCATTTAAACTTACAGCCACAGAATCAAAGGGACTAAAGGGACCTTTGAACTCATCTAGTCCAACCTATACCTAACCAAGAATCCTTTTTACAGTATACCCAATGAGAGGTCACTAGCCACTACTTGAAAGCTTCAGATGCGTTCTGAGGCAGCTCACTTTCTGCAAGGCCCTGATAATTAGAAAGTTTGTCCTTATTATATCAAGACTATTTGCAATTGTACACATTGCTCCTAGTTTTGCCTTCTCGGATCAAACAGGTGAATCTGTTCTGATGGATCGACTGCTATGTAACAACCTTTAAATACTAAAATGCAGTTATTGTGTTCCCCAAAACCTTCTTTCCCTCTTTTCCTAAATGCCCTCAGTGCCTTCAACCAATCCCATATGGCATAAACTCAAGGTGGTTCACCATCTTGGTTGGCTTCTTTAGTACATAATCCAGCTTTAGTCTTCAGTCATCTTTAATCTCTTTTAACTTCACACATTTCAGTTTTTCTTCCATACTAATACTAAGAATAACTAACATAAGAATAGCTAATAAGCCTTTATAGTGCTATAAATTTTGTTATCCTTCTGAACTTCAGGTACATAATTTTATTTGCAATAGCTTTCTGGTGAGTCTGCCTGTCTCAATTTTCTCTCAACTCCAATTCATTCTCCATTCAGCTACTAATGTAAAACACAGGTCAGATCATGTTACCCCCAAACTCAATAAACTCCAATGGCTCCCTGTCTCCTCCAGGAGCAAATGCAAATTGCTCAGTTTGACATACAAAGCCCTTCATAACCTAGCCATCTCCTACCTTTCCAGTCTTCTCACACCTTACTCCCCAACACATCCTCTTCAATGCAGTGTGGCCTCCTGGCTGTTCCATGAACAAGACACACCCTCTCTTGGCTATGGAAATTCTCTCTGGCAGTTCCCCATACTTACATGCCTGGAATGCTTGTAATAAAATGAATCTCCTTTATTCCAATTACTGACCTCCCTGGCTTCCTTTAAGACCCAACTAAAACTCATATTATACAGGAAGCCTTCTCTAACTCCTCTTAATTCTAGTAACTTCTGGAGTTTAGTTTTTCTGTAGATATATTTCAAGGTAGGGTTTTGAGAAAGGCTGTCTCAAGGGGCAAACCTAAACTTTAAAATGACTACTGGAAGCCCTCAGAACTGTAAACATGTGAAGAATCTGACCTCATCACAGTCCTTCATGTTCAGGCTTACAATTCTAGATTATTGAGAGTGAATCTACTTATTTTATTTTTATTGCTTTTTTTTTGAGGGCAATTGGGGTTAAGTGACTTGCCCAAGGTCACATGGCTAGTTTTTTGTGTTAAGTGTCTGAGACTGAATTTGAACTCAGGTCCTCCTGACTCCAGGGCGGGTGCTCTATTCACTGTGCCACCTAGCCACACTGAGTGAATCTACTTATGGTAAGATAGTTTTATCTCTCTTGGCTTGAACTAAAGGGTTTTATTTCATTCTCAAAGATCTCCTTTGCCATTGTGTTTTTATTGGTCTATTCTACTTTGTACAACTTTTCTAACTTCTGTTTGCTGTTTTACTTGGATAAATGGCTTTAAGTGCTAAGAAAAAAAATTCCATTCTGGTGACTTTTCCCTGTTATTTCCTATTTATTCTGGATATCCTGGTTTATATGTGTATATTTGTTTGTATGTTGTCTCCCTCATTAGATTATAAATTCTTACAGAGCAAGGACTGCCTTTTGCCTCTTTTTGTATCCCAACAATGAGCACAGTGCTTAATAAATAGTTATTAATTGGTTGCTGGAGATACTATACCCCAATTCCTCCTCTTTTCATAGACTCTATCCTAGTCCAAGACCTGTTGCTTCACAACTGGACTGTAGCTGTGGAATAGTGGAAAAAACAAGGTATCTGATTTATGGCCCTGATACTGGGTGTTAAACCAGCAGTGTGCATTACTTAGTTTCAATTGTTCCTTGCAATAGAATTGCATAATTTCTGTTATAAACAGCTTTGATAGCCACCTGATCCAACTGGAACCTGCAAAATAATCCCTTCAAGGGACCAGTGATAAACAATGCTACTCACTTCCTGACAAAGAGGATGGATTCAAGATATAGAATGAAACATTTTTAAATATGGACAGTGCCTATACATATCTCTCTTACAAGGGTTTTGTTTTTTCCTTTTATTTTAAAGGGGGGGGAATGGGAGGAAGAGAAAATATAAATTTGTTCATTGAAAAGATTACTCCAAGTAACTTTTTTAAAAAGAATTTCCTCCACTATATGCCTAATAAGTGGTCATTCAAAGGTTGCTCCATGACCTCTAGTGAGGGGAAAACCATTACCTCCTAAGGCAATCCATTCTACTTTTGATTAGCTCTAATTATTCTATAGCTTTTCATCTTCTCCAGATTGATTCTAGCTTTGTTCTCGGGAGGCAAGCACAACAAATCCAATACCCTTTCCACACAGCAGATCTTCAAATACTTAAGGTATCATGTTGCCCCTAAGTCATCTTTCCATAGGCAAAACATGCCTAATTATTTTAATTTCCAAATCAGATGACCTCTTCTTAGTCCTCATTCTTTTTGACCTCTCTGAAGTATCTGACATTGTTGAATATGTCCCTCACCAGGTACAGGAGATATATAAGTGAAAACTAAAGCTGACAGACAATCAGATTAATATAATCTTTGATCCAAGTCACAATAGGCCCATGAGCTAAGGTCCTGGTTGGATCAAGAGGCAATTCCCTAACTCATATCTGATAACATTTAGCTCTTTTGCAGAGAACTACTGATCCTTCAGCCCTGTGCAAAAGTCACTGGATCTGAAGTTGTATGGCATATAGGTCTGCAACTGAGAGCAATGTCAGCCACTACTACTGAAATGACCCACATCAGAGAAGGGCAGTACTTGCAGAGCAGCCCACCAAGCCACTGGAGGGCATGCACAAGAAAATCCTAGCACATCACAGGGGTAAGTGCATATTAATAAAGATTAATGGGGCAGCTAGGTGGCGCAGTGAATAGAGCACCGGCCCTGGAGTCAGGAGGACCTGAGTTTAAATCCAGCCTCAAACACTTAACACAAAAAGTAGTCATGTGACCTTAGACAAGTCACTTAACCCCAGTTGCCCTCCAAAAAAAAAAGAGCCCAATAAATATAAAAAAAAATAAAGACTAGTACTCTTGGCAGGGAATAATAGTCTAGACTGAAAAACCTTGAGGGGACAAAATGGATGAATGTGAGAGAGGCCACAGAAAGCAGTGCAGAATTATCACTATTTAACATTTTTTGGTAACTTGAGCTTTAATTATTTATAAGTGAAATGCTACCTAGTAAGGATATTTCACTGAGGCTTGTCTTGGGGATCAGAGGATCATAGATTTAGATCTTGAAGGAATCTCAGATGGTATCTAGTCCAAACCCTTCATTTTGTAGATGACAAAGCCCAGGAAAATTCAATAAACACTGGCAGGTAACCTGAGCCAAGTCCCCTCTGACATTACAATAACAGATTGTGTAATGACAACCTGAGGCAATTCTTTGGGCAATAAGGAGATGGTAAGGGTTTCTGAGCAGAAGGGTAACATATGCATATAAATGATTTATCTGCCAGCCTTGTGAAGAACAGATTGGAAAGGGGAAAGACTGGATTAAGTGGGGGAAATAAGTGAAAATGAAGAGACTTAGATTAGAGATGTCAGAGACACTTTCCTTTAGTCCAATATGACTTCAGCTTTAAAATCAGAGACTCTGGTGGTCAGTTGGCCATTTCAAAATTCTTCATGAGACTCTATTCAAGTTCCGTGATTTCTTCTGTAAGGGGTTTCAGATACTAATTGACCAAGCCACACCACCCTGGGGCTCTTCTTCCATGACACTTTGACTTGCAAATTTTTGAAGCTCTTTCTGATTAAGCAATTTATCTGTCTGACTTCTCCACATTCACTAAATCTCATCCTCTCCACCTTCACTAAGAACTTTCTCCTGGCTTCTGTTCTCCTCCAATCTATCCCTCATACCTCTAACATATTAATGGTCTGTGGGCATTAGTGTATGATGTCAGTCCTCTGCTGAGAACACTTTGATGGCTTGCTATGTACTGAACAAAAAGTTAGAACTCCTTAGTATATCATCCAAGATCCTTTACAATCCAGTGCCAACATAGGCATGCATAGAGCATGGACTGGATGTTTGGGCACACCCTTAGGATGCATTACATTGACTGTTCTTCTCTCATGAGCTGGGTATGATAACATACTCTATGTATGTCCATGAATGCCCTCCTCCCAACCTTTCCAGACTTATCTCATACCAAAATACCCTTTTCTATGCAATCTGATCTATTTATGTTTCCTTGAACCCATCCTTTTTTAATTCCATACTTTTCTTCACATTGATCCCTGGGCCTGGACTTATACCCATCCATACCTTCAAGCAGTTGAAATTTTACTCAGTTATCAGCTCTAATGCCAACTCTAATATAAAAGATTCCCTGAAGACCTGGTCAGTAATGATCTTTTCCTTGTTAAACTTGTTTAAGTACAAACATTAGTCTTGTTGATTCATGGATGTACCATGTCTCCCACTGGGCTGTAAGCTCACAGTCCAAGTCTTAACAAAACTTTTTATCCATCCCATCAAATAGTACCACCCTCCTGAAACAGCAGATGCCTGATAAATGTTTGTTAAATGAATAAATTTCTGTACCTGATGTTCAAACTGAATGCCGTGGTCAGTCATTCCAAAGCAGTCCTAATTATGCTAAGATTTCCTCTCACTTGACTATGCCAGTCATGTTGATTTTTTTTTTTTTGCTTTTTGGAGGGCAGTTGGAATTAAGTGACTTGTGCAAGGTCACATGGCTAGTTTGTGTGTTAAGTGTCTGAGGTCAGATTTGAACTCAAGTCCTCCTGACTCAAGAGCCGGTGATCTATTCACTGCACCACCTAGCCGCCCCAAGTCATGTTGATTTTTAATCTTGGATCACCTCTACTTTCTTCAATCTTGCTCTCAGGCCTATGATGTTACTAGAAAAAAAATCAGAATTTAATAGCTCTAAGCCTAGGTAAGTCTCCTTATTTAAATGGGATTGTGTAACCACTTTATGGTCCTTACTGATCTTTTGTCTCTAGCATTCTCTATACAACAGCTATTCATACCTTCTTTCACTTTTCTAGCTTGTTATTTCAAAAATTCTATTATTTTTCTATTGTATTCAAAACCCGCTGCATAGTTTAAAATATTTATCCATTGAGGATGGTTTTCATCTTTGAAAAAAATTTAAATGCTGTATGAAAACAAGTTTCATGAAGAAATAGGTATTTAAAATGGTTAAGATTACTTTTGTTTTAAAGGGTTAGAGTTTAACAAAAACCAAAGCAAATCAAACCAAGATGTGACTACGGAGTAGTAAGTCTTAAATCATCATGTGGCTTAGAACTAGCCCTGAAAGTAATTCCAGAAGAGGAACCAAGAATATATTTGGAGCTACGGCAGTACTGCTGGAATTAGTACAGAGCTTCCCAAAGACAATTTCTTTGGAGAATGCCACTTATAGCTAATAGCTAGCCTTTATATAGCACTTACTCTATGCCACACACTGTGCTAAGCACTTTAAAAATATTATCTCATCCTTACAATAACCATGGGAGATAGGTATTATTATCATCTCTCATTTTACAGTTGGGGAAACTGAAGCAGACAGACAGGGTCATGCAGCAAGTACGTTTCTGAAGTCAAATCTGAACTCAGGTATTCTTGAGTTCAGGCCAGCACTGTGGATCCATTGTACCAACTAGCTACGTAATTGGATACATAAGCTATGACAGTGATATGAAGATTGAATCTATGATTTTATTGACATAGGGAATTCCCAAATTAGGAAACTTCATCTACTAATATATTGCCTTCTCTACAACTTACAGCCAGAGAAAGTTGGCTAGAGCACTAACTTATCCAGGGTCACACTGCCAGAGTGTGTTAGAGGAAAGTACTGAACCTAGTTCTTCCTGACTTTCGAGGCCAGATTCTTATTTGCTAAGCCATGATGTCTCTCTATCATATGTTACAGTCATACCTGACATCTCTCCAACTACACTTTAAGGGTAGGAACTAAAGCATGCATTGATCAATAATCAATCAACAAATATTTATTAAGCACCTACTATGTGTTGGATACTGGTCTGGATGTTAGGTACATAAGGACAAAGAATAAAAAATCCTGATTTACCTTGTACTTCATTGTCCCATTTTTTTTTGGAAGGGCAATTAGGGTTAAGTGACTTGCCCAAGGTCACATGGCTAGTAAGTGTTAAGTGTATGAGGCTGGATTTGAACTCAGGTCTTCCTAACTCCAGGGCTCTATGCCACCTAGTCACCCCTTGTTGTCCCAGTGTTTGATAGATATAGGTGATGATGAGGGCAATGAGAATGAATATTATAATAATTATAGATAGTCAATCATTATCTAATAACTTGTACAGGTAAAATAACAGTACCCAGATGAACTAAAATGTACATGAGAATACAGAAGCAGACTAGTTGATTTCATGTATAAATTTCATGTCACATAGTCCAAACAACTGATCTCCTAGAGTTAAAGTCAATGTAGTTGCATGGGTTGTTTTTGTTGTTGTTTTTTAAGCCTGGAAACAATTAAAGTGAATTTTCAAGTATCTTCCAAAAATTTTATTTTTAAGCATTAATGCACACATTCTCTTCTCTAGCCTCCACTACCATCCCCTAAGGCACAGGGTCCATATTGTTATCAGAGACAAGCTACAAATACTTTTTTCAAGGCTGTATGTAGGCAGCAAAAAGCTGCTAAATAAAATAAGTAAATGTCAAAGGTTTAGCCTATAGGTCACAGGTTGATCCCACATACTGGTAACAGCTAGTGCAACCTACTTTTTTTTATGTAAACTTCAGCTAGTATGATCAAAGATAATGAGTCATGCAACATTATGGTGCTTTCGAAATGTTCTTAGCTTTACTTTAACTGAAACTTTTATTGTGCTCTGAGTCAAATGATTCTTATGCAGCAAATTTAAGGTTAGTTTAAAAGTATGAGCCCAAGTAATTAAATATAATGGGCTATCCTTAATATACAGGTAAAATCCTGTTATAATTAATTTAAATGTACTGTCCAAATCCTTTAACTATACTGGAATTTTCTTGTATTAGATACTGATTGAAATAAATGGGCCATGAGCTTGGAAATCTCCTTGTAATCTAGAGATTTCTGGTCTGATGGCATTTGTTATAATGAAACCTATATTGGGCAAAGAATTTTATCTACCCTCTATCAGTAGGAAATATGCTAGTATTATTTTGCTGGAGCAGTAATTGATTTGTGCCAAGCTAGATATTCTCTCACTCAACACTCACTCTGACCAATAGCATGCAAAACATATTATTAGGGTTAACATGAATTCCCAAACCAAAATCCCTATGTTCAAATCCAAAACTAAAAATTCAGCAGAAAATTGAATAAACAGCTTGGGTTAGAGAATTTATCTTCAGCAACAATTAATCATTTGCTTTTTAATTCACTGATTAAATTTACTTACTTCAGGGATCTATGATTTATTGGTGTGGGTACTCCTTTCACCAACTACAAATCACAACTCCCCACCTTAAAAGATAATCTTTGTGACTTGCTGTGACAAAAAAAAAAAAAAAAAAAAAAAAAAAAAAGTATCAGCTGATAGAAATCCTCTCTATACTTAGCTGGGTTGGCCCTTAGACATTCTATCATTCTGTATTTGAAGTCTTTCCAACTTGCTAGAATCTGTGAAAGTTTGCATTCCTCTGACATATCTTTTGAGAACTCGTAGTCACTTCTTTGTCATAATGAGGCACTGGAGTAGGACTTTAATAGAGGATGAAATTAAATCTAAAAATGTAATTTTCCTTGGCTGAATCAATTAGCTAAATTAGCTAAAGACTAAGTTTCATGCTGCATAATAAGAGCTCTTCTACATTTAAATACTTATTTATATTGTATGTGTAGATTACCAAAGGGCAATGGAGAAATGCCAGATGGGTGTGAATAAGATGAAACATGCTACTGATGGTGGACTGTGCAAGAAAAGCAAGAGATGTAGGACCAGAAAAGGAAGTGGGTTGGGTATATAGCACAGCACAGTGAAAACCAGTGGATGGACTTGTGCTCCATTAGTATACATGCAACGATAAAGGACCTTGAGAAAGGTGCCACCTCTGGATGATTTACAGGACAACATGGATAAGAGCAGTATAGAATAAAAAGGTGTAAATTGATTGTGATCTGTGACATTGGAGGGAGTACCTATACTCACACCATCACACATTTAGAGCTAAAAAGGTCCTCAGAAGTCATCTAGTCTAACTCTCTCCTCTTACAGACTCAAAGCCCATGGTAACATAATAAGTAGTAGATTTAGGATTTGAACCCAGGTCCTCTGATTCCAAATTCAGTCTCCACTATGATACCTTGCAATATGATCTCAAGATTCATCACTGAAGAATGTCTATTGTAATAATACCCCTCTCTTCATATGGATCGAAGGATAAAAATAGGAACTTGATGTAGAGAATTCCTGGATTAAGAAACTCCCTCTTGGGGCGGCCAGGTAGCACAGTGAGTAAGAGCACTGGCTCTAGGCTCTAGTGTTGGGATGACCTGGATCAAATCAGGGCTCAGATACTCAGCACCACACCCAGAAATAACTGGCTGTGTAACCTTGAGCAAGTTACTTAACCCGGATTGCTTTATTAAAAAAAGAAACTCCCTCTATCAGTATAGGCTGACACTTTCCCTGCAACTTATACTCTTAGATGGCTGCCTAGATCACTGGGAATTTGTGACTTGCCCAGGGTCAAACGTCCCCCATATGTTAGAGGGGGAATTTGATCCTATGTTGTCTCCAGACATGGATGGAAATTATTTACAATATTTATGTTTCCATGCACTTAAATTTTATGTAATGTATTACTGGGAAACTGTTAAGATTGGGTTAAGGGTGCTTCTTCCCTGAGGGCCAACCCCAAAACCTCTGCATTTGGGCAGAAGAGGTGCTAGAAAGGTATGAAGTATTCATTTCCCCTAAAGGTGTCAATCCTTCCACTTATTTGGGGGCTAAGGTGAGAAGACCAGGATGGAAGTTGGTGCAAGATGCAAGTGGGAAAGTTGGCTTTGAGACTGGACAAGAAAATCAGTTGGCCCAGAAGCACTGGATAAAGAACCACACCAGAAGGACAGTATCCAAGACTTTAAAATATCACTTAACTATTTAGAGGTAGGGGAATCAGGTTTGGATGTAGTTGAGCTGCTAATTAGTAATGAAAAAGCACAGCTAAAGGAACCTATGAAAAGATAAAAATTCTATGTATGCATACTACAGAGAATGCTAGGCTGCAAGCCCAGACATACATGATTCAGGAATGAGAATAGAACTTTGCAGAAAGGTTTGGAAGATACCTATTTTTCAGCAAACAGGGTAGTCTCAAGAAATTACACTCTATTCCCCCCCCCCTTTTAATATATAGTAAAGTTTTTTAACTCTAAGTGGTCTCAACTGAATAGAGAGAAAGAAGTGAGATACGAGGATAAGAGGAAAGAGATTAAAATTTCTCTCTGATGTCTGATAAATGTTGGTGGGTTTTGGGGACAGAAGCTCTTTTTGTTCATGAGAAGTATTTCTTCACATATGCCTATATATCTTCTTAGATGCACTTCTATCCTGATGTGGGCAAGTAGGTGGCACAGTGGATAGAGTGCTAGACTTGGAGTTAGGAAGACTCATCTTCCTGAATTCAAAGCTGGCCTCAGACACTTACAAGCTATGTGACTCTGGGCAAGTCACTTAACTATGTTTGCCTCCATTTCCTCTCTGTAAAATGAGCTAGAGAAGGAAATGGCATACTACTATAATATCTCTGCCAACAAAACCCCAAATGAGATCAAGAAGCATCTGCCACAACTGAAAAATGACTGAATAACAATAATTTGAATGTATTCTTATTTAAATGTATTAAGTTTTACAAAACACTTTGCTGGTCCTCTTTGGTAGCCTTCCAATTCTATTGAGGTGTTCCATTCCAGAATGACCGTATTTATCTAAAGGTCCCATAGAAACACTGTAGAGTAACCTGAGAAATACAGGACTAGCCTGCATGTCCTAAAGACCATGAGTTGAAAATATGGTATAGAAGAAAGAATAGATCTTAGACATAGGACACCTGAATCTGATTCCTTGTTTTGTCACTTACTAGCAGGGTATCTTGAGTCAAATCATTGAAACCTTTTTGATCTTGAGATATAAGAAATGCCAGTTTTTGCTGCCATAAACCAAATGCACAAATAATTTTTGAATGTGAAAATTAGCTGTTCAAATTAAAAGCTTATCAATTAAGCTCTTTAAGTCTGAAAAACTCTCCTTAAGGAATGAATTGATGACATTCACTTACACTGATCTAATTTAAAACTAGGAGATATAAAAGTAATGTTTGAAATAGCAGTTGACATCATAATAACATGACTATGGGGCCTACTATGTGCAGGCACTGGGCTAAGTGCTTTACAAATATTATCTTATGTGATCCTCATGACCCTCAGAGATGGGTGCTGTTATTACCCCCATTTTGTAGATGATAAAACTGAGGCAGAGTTTAAGTGACTTGCCTAAGGTAATATGGCTAATAAGTGTCTGAGGCTAGATTTGAAGTGAGGCCTTCACTGGAGTCAGGAAAACTCATCTTTCTGAGTGTCCATCCAGCCTCAGACACTCACTAGCCATGTGACCTTGGGCAAGACACTTAACTTTATTAGCTTCAGTTTCCTCATTGGTAAAACGAGCTGGAGAAAGAAATGGAAAACTTCTCTAGTACCTTTGCCACGAAAATCTCAAATGGTATAATGAAGAGCAGAACACAGCTGAAATGACTAAATAACAACAACTTCCAAGCTCTAAGCCCAGAGTTCTATCCACTACAGTACACCATTTAGCTTCCTGAAGGTGATGTGCCAGGTTTTCCTTCATACACACCCTCAGGAGGAAGAGGAGGAGGGAGAAGAAGAGAAGGAGGAAAGAGGAAGGAAAAGAGGAGGAGGAAGAAGATGAGGAAATGGGAAGGGCCGGTGTTGGTGCAGGTCCTCAATTTCAAGATAACAACTATAACAACACTACAAGGCATTTTTATGGCATTTTAAAATTTATAAAGAACTGTATACTCTTTTATCTCCTCTGAGCCTCCCAACACTCTTGTGCAGCATGAGCATCATACAGATGAAGAAAGTAAGGCTCAGAAGTCACTTGACTTGCCCACAGTCACAAAGCTAGTAGGTATCAAATATGAGATTTAATTCCAGGTGATCTTGACCCCAGTCTCAGAATTTTAACCCCTCTACCACGCTTCCTCCAATAGAATGTGCTGTCATCTAGATTTCAACTACCTGCATCTGAGGTTCAAGGACTATCAAGAATAGATGGAGGGGAACTCTCTACAGTTTTATGTGGTGTGTCTCTTAGGAATGCAAAGAATGGTGGAGAAAACTAGCTCCCACATCTAGGCTGTCAGTTACAGGACAGTGATTCTGCCCCTAAATTGAGTAACAGCCTAGTTCTGAAACATCATCTAATAGCTTGGAGGAAAAGCTGCCCTTCTTTCCTTGGGGGGATGAGTATTTCCTGGAGCATAGGTGAGAAGGGGATAAATAGCCACAAAAGCACCAAACATTTTATGCCAGATTTTCTAAAGCACATATGAATCATCAAAACAACTCTGAGGTTTCCACCCCATACTGAGAAAATTGGCAAAAAATGACAAAAGATGGTAATAGTCGATACTGGAGGGTTTGCATTGTTAGTGCTGCTATGAACTGGTCCAACTATTCTGGAAAGCAATTTTGTATTATGCAAAGAAAGAAAGTGACTAAAATGTCCATACTCTATGATCTAAAGGTCTTACTGTTAGTCATATGCCATAAGGGAGTCAAAAGCAAAAAAGGAAGTTCCAATATATATCAAAGTATTTATAACAGCACTCTTTGTGATAAAAAAAGAACACTGAACAAAGTAGATGCCTATTGATTGGACAAATGGTTAAATAAACTGTGGTATATGACTATGACAGAATTTTACTATGCCCTAAGAAATGATTACATGTGAAGAATTCTGAGACGCATGGTAACACTTATAAGAACTGGTTCAAAGTAAAGTAAACAGAAACAGGAAAACAACATGTACGATTATAACAATGTAAATTGAAAAAACACCACCAAAAATCAAAACTCAATGCTGTGTAATTAAAATTACCAAACGACTTCAATGAAAAGATATGACAATGTGCCTCTGTCCCTTCTCAGAAGAAAGTGGGGACTATGGAGATGGAACACTGCTTGTACTTTCAGACTTAACTAATATATTAATTAAATTTACTGGCATGATGTTTTTTCTCTTTCTTTTTTTATACTTAAGTATAAGGGAAGGCTCTCTGGAAAAGGGAAGGAATGGAATATATTGGAAAATGAAGGTGATAAATATAAAAAAATTTTAAGGAACATTTTAAAATAGCCTTTAAAAGTAAAATAAACTTCTAAAAAAAGATCTGCAATGTACATTGATGTACATTTTGTATATCTCAGTTCTATAGGACCTTATTGTCTTTTCTTTGTGTAAGGAAGTTAGTTTCTATCTAGAGTCATAAAATGTTAGATCTGGAAAGGACCTTAGTGGTTAGTCCAGGCCCAGAGAGATGAAGTGATTCAAATAAGGTCATATTGTGACTAAAACCAGTTTCAATACTCTGTCTACTGAGTCACATGGCCTTACTCTACATGACACAGATTTCTCTTAAGATTATAGGAGGGTAGGGTGGGGTGTCCATTTTTATAGTCTTCAAAAATAGATTATCCATGCAGTTAATTAGATGTGGGCAAAATCACCTTAACTGTTGGATGAGTCCTTTTTCATTTCCTGGTATTTTTTTTTTTTTTGGCCAGAGCCATTTCTAGAAATACTGTTTTTTCATCATATGAACATAACGACTTAATAATAATCAAGCCTGGCCTCAAACAATATATGAGAAGGTACCCCTCTTGTTAGCAGAGTGTGAAGGACTATGGGGGTGGATTGCTACATACAATTATCAGACTTTTTCAATATATTGATTACTTTTGCTGATTTTGCCCTTTTTTTAATTGTCACAATTAAGGTGATATAAAAACAAGCTTATTTTTAAAAGCAGCACTTTTGATGCAGGTTAATTTCAACACTTCTTTTTAAAAAGTCTTTAGATAATACCAATGTCTTAATACAAAATCTCATTAGGTTTGGGTGTTTTTCTAAGGATGGGTTTTTTTTTTTTTTTGCTTCAACTTTTTCATTTCAAATAGTTTCATTATACGAAGTAAAATAAAACTAGAAAAAAAGACTTGTCCTGCTATGAAGCATTAAAGCAACACTATAGTACTTAGGCTAATGCTTTGTTCAAAGGGATTTACAATCATTAATTATTTAACCCACTTCACCTCCAGTTGAGGTAGGTCCATATGATCCTCATTTTAAATACTGAGATAGGCAATGTACAAGGTTAAGTGATTTGTCCAAGGTTAAGCAATATGCCATACAGAAAGTTGGTCTGCTTAGTACCCAGCTCCCAATTTGGCTTCTGATAAGACCTAGAATGGTTCCTTCAGGAGTTTCACATGCTGTCCCCAAAATTCACCACCAAAACTCAAGGTCCTTTATTAAAATCTTTTACAAGTAGATAGATCAGTACAACTCACAGTCAAGGAGATGTGGACTCAAGTAAATTCAAAGCAATGCCCTGGACCAAAGCAATCCAATATTGACCACCTGATTGGGATTGGAAGGCAAAATCCTTCACATTCTCTTCATATTTCTCAAAAAACAAAACAAAACAAAACAAAACAAAACTCTAAATGAGCAATATACCTAAGAAATGCTAAGGGGAAAGTTATCCAACTTTTATCCAACTATGATGGTGGGCTTTGGAAAGGACTAACGCACCACTTTTGCTGCCGATGAATTTCAAAACTTGAACAGAAGAAAAGCCCTTCTTACAGACATAGAGAAGCTTCCTCTTCCTGAGAGAGAAACCTAGGGCTTCCTCTTTCTAGACAGATAAACTCCAAAGTAATGAAGCTTTCTGGGTGCAATGAAGGGGTTAACCACAAGCAAGTGATCCAGGCCATATTGCCTTAAGATTGTTTTCATCAGCTGGACAGTTTGAGCAGAAATAAATTGTGCTTGCTTTAACAATGTCAAACAATTGATGGCGACAGCCCGAGTATCGTAGCAATCCGAGAGCTACTGGGGCCGGCCCAAAGAGCGTTTCCTGGCCCCCCATTCCTCCACTCTGCCCAGGATCACCCGTTGGCAGTCCGGGGACTAGGGGCTGGTAGAGGGACACGCCGTGCGTGGGCGAGATTAACTGCAGGAGCCCAGCAGTGGCCGGCACCGAGGTTGGGGGGCTTCGTGGTCGGTGGCCCGGGACGCCTGGCCACCTGCATCCCAGTGCGCCGCTGTCACCCTTGATCCCCGAGGCCAGGGGCATGCTCAGCCCTCCCAGGAGGTCTTTCCTTGGAACTGCTGCTTGCCCTGGGCATGTGTAGGGGCATGGACATGGGCACAGGCGTGGGCACGGCACGTTCTCCGCTATACACACCAGACAGACACACCTGCCCCTCTTCCAAACCCTCAGGATCCCCAGTCTCCGAGTCTCCCTCCACCCTACCCTCCTCACTTGCCTCGGGGAATGAGACTTACCTGAGCCCGTAAGGTGGAGCAGGAGCGGGCGGCCCCTGCTGGAGAAGGAGGAGAGGTCGCTCTGTGAGCGGCCTCGGGGGCTGGGGTCTCCTGGCAGCCAGCGGGGACCTGAGGGAGGCTGGGGAAGAGGCGCCGGCGTGGCCGCTTCTCCGGCCTCTGGAGCTGCAACCGCCGCTCGCCCTTCCTCATTCCCCGCCGCCTCCCTGGCGGTCTCCTCGTCCTTCCTAGGAGAGTGCGGGTGCTCCGGGGTCGCTCGTTTGCCCTCCTCTGCCATCCCCGCCTGGGCGGAGGCGGCTGGGGCTCCAGGAGAGCCCTAGCAGCCGTCTGGGCTCACAGCTCGGAGGGCAGGGTGGGGCAGCGGGCACAGCGAGGGGGCTGCGTTCTCGGGCGCGAGCGGCTGGAGAAGCGAGGAGAGACTGGCTCCTCGGTTCCAGTAACAGAGATGGTCCTGGGGGAAGGGGATAGAAGGGGCAGGAAAGGTGGTACGGAGAGGGGAGATGCCAGTGAGGAGGGCAGGAGGAGGAGAAGGAGGAAGAAAGAGAAAAAAGGAGAAAAAAGTTTACACAGGAAGGAACCGCCTACAGCTGGCCCTTGTTAACACCAGCATTTGAGGTATGGACAGTGGTGCCACCAGAGATGCCACAATTGACTTGGCCAACCCTATTCTCTCTCTCTCTCTCTCTCTCTCTCTCTCTCTCTCTCTCTCTCTCTCTCTCTCTCTCTCTCTCTCTCTCTCTC
>NW_027187173.1:577300-586447 GCF_028583685.1 Petaurus breviceps papuanus
CTCTCTCTCTCTCTCTCTCTCTCTCTCTCTCTCTCTCTCTCTCTCTCACTTCCCCTCCTTTTTTCTCTCTCCCTTTCTCCTTTTTTCCTCTCCCCTTCCCCTCCCTCCTCCCTATGTCTTTGTCTCTCCTCTCTCTTTCCCCCTCCCCCTTCTCTTTCTCTCTCCCTTCTCCTCCCTGTCTCTCTCCCTCTCTTTTCACTCTCTCCCGTCCCCTCCTCCTTCCTGTCTCTCTGTTTGTCTCTCTTTCTCCCTCCCTCCCTCTTCCCATTTCTGTTTCTGTCTCTCTCCTTTCTCCCCTCCCTTCCTCTCTCCTTCTCTCTCTTCCCCCTCTCTCCTTTCTCTCTCTCTCTTTCTTCTCCCCTCCACCCTATCTTTCCCTGTCTCTGCCTTTCCTCTCTCTGTTCCCCCTCTCTGTCTGTTTCTCTGTCTCTGTCTCCCATTTCTGTCTTTCTGTCTGTATCTCTCTCTCTCTCTTACTCACACACACACACACACACACACACACACACACACACACACTCCTCCAAATAATTGGATGTTAGCAGTTGGTTTTCTTCTGAGGTGAGCATGGACCACTTTGTTACCCCTTAGACAACGTTTAGAAGCTAAGAGTTCTTGCTTCATGACAGGAGAGGCTTGTTCAGGGCCAGACAATTCTATCTCAGAACCATAAAATGTTAGAAGTGGATGGGACCTTAGAATGCACCCAGTACACTTCCCTTATTTTATAAGATGAGACCAAGAGAGACTAACCTGGCTAAGGTCAACCAGGTAGTTGGTGCCCATGGAGGGTCTCAAACCCATCTCCTGAGTCCTGATCCAGTGCTGTTTTCCATGTTTTCCACAGCTGCTTCTGGTTAAAATTCCAGTGTATTGGAGTGGTACCAGACATGTCTGAGTAAAATGATGATGAATATTAAAGTCTTTCTAAAGTGTTTTTTTTTTTTGGGGGGGGAGAGATGAACAAGGACTGGAGGAGATATTGTGTTAGCCTCTGTTTACTCACCTTTTCAGTCAGAGAATTATACTTTATCTCTAAGGCCATTTTCATCTCTGAAGGTCTGTCAATTTGTTGTCTGAGATTTTAGTGGAAAGTTAGAACTATCAGTTAAAGATTGACAAGGATGATAGGTATATGTCAATAATTCAAGAATCTGTGCTTTCATACATATACAATTTGACCATCCACAAAGATCACACTTCCTCTACAACTTGGTAGATGGCCTTCAAAGATACCATAGCAAAAAAAAAAAAATCGTCACCCTTTTGGCCATCACCATGGTGAGCCTCTCCCACTAGCATAACTAAACTGATCCTCAGATGACAGACATCACTAAGCCTATATTTGTACTCTCCACCTACAAATGTGTACCATAGTTCAGCATGTACTGGTACAACTTTTGGGAATTTAGGGTCACCTCCATGTCACAATAAGGTATGAGTCTAGGACTTTAGTGGACAATCACAAATTAACATTTATAGTGAACCTTACAGGAGCTATTTTGGTGGTCATTTCTCATAATGATTGTGCAAGATGTACTTGTTTTATCTTACTTCATATTTAAAAAGTAAATCCTAGAAATTTATTTTTTGTAACAAAAGTTACTAACTTGTAAACCAGTATTAAGCAAAACCTGAACTGATCCTTTTAAAGATTGTCTAGACCTGCTCTGAACATTTACATATTCTCAATTTTGTTAAACTGCATGTTGGCCACTTTGATTTAAATCTGTGACTTTTGTTAAACTTGTGACTTTCTTGATCTCCTACAGAACTTGTTTATACATAAATAGTATCATCTTCTCCAACCTGAGAATTGACCCTAGCCATTTTCTTTTGAGGGTATTCTGTAGAATAATTTCTGTCCAGGATACTGATACACTATTGGTAGAGCTGTGAATTGGTCCAATCATTCTGTAAAAGTTTTGAATTAAGCTGAGAAAGTGACTAAAACATTCATACCTTTTCACCCAAATATTCTACTGCTAGGCTTATGCCTTAAGGAGTTAAAAGGGAAAAAAAAGGGTATATACAAAATATAAAATACTTAGCAGTACTTTTGTAGTAACAAAACTATAGATATGGATCAGTTAAGGAATGATAAAAACACATGAACCTAATGGAATATTAAGAAGAAATGTTAAACATAAAAAAATACAATGGAAGACATATGAACTGATGCATAGTGAAGTAAAAAGAACCAAGAAAATAGTATATACAATGACTACAACAACGTAAATGGAAAAACAAAAACAAATGAAGTGGAATGGTGTGAAAAGAAAAAATGAGAAAATGCACATCCCTCCTTTGCCAACATAGAACAGAAATGGAACATTGCATATACTGTCACTCAGATGATGCATTAGTTAGTTTTGCTGAATTGACTTTTTCTTTTTTCTTTGTACAAGTGATGGCTTACTGGCTAGGGGAAGGAAGTAGCTGTTAAAGCTTTGGGGACATCTGGAATATGGAAATAAAAATGATATAAATACAAAAAGTATCAATAAAAATTTAAGAATAATTTATGTTTTCAGACATAGCTGATGTGTGTGGGGGGGGAGTTTTTCAGCTAACCTTGAATAACCTACATCAGATTAAAACGAATATATACCCTTAATACTGACCAGATAATGACACCACTCCCATTGAGTCTTGCTTACTATTTTTCTTCACTACCACAATCTGACCTTTATCTTAATCATGAATCTCTTCTTCTCCCACCTTTAACTATCTACTTACATCATTTTCCCTATCTAGAAAGCTCTCCTCTATATGACCACATTTGTTTTAAGACTCCCACGTGAAGCTTTCCCTGTGTTTAGACCAAATTACTTTACTAGTCCTGGTGTGTGTCAGTCAGTCAAATGCACATTTAGTAAGCACATACTGTGTAGTAGGCACTGTGCTAAGGATACAAAGTTAAAAGACTATATTTGACCTCAAAAAGTTCACAGTCTAACATGGGAAAGAACATGTAAACAACTATAAACAAACAAGCTATATGTAGGATAAATTGAAAATAATCAACAGAGGAATAGCAATAAGATTAAGGAGGACTGGAAAAGGCTTCTTGAAAAAGATAAGACTTTAACTGAGACTTGAAGGAAGCCAGGAAAGCCAGGAGTCAGAGATGAAGAAGGAGAGCGCTCCAGGCAAAGGGGACAGCCAGTAAAAATGACTGGAATTGGGCGAGAGAATGTCTTGTTTGAGGAACAGTGAGAAAAGCCAATGTCACTAGATCTCAGAGTATATGGTGGAATGCAAGGTGGAAGGACACTAGAAAGGTTGGGGAGAGAAAGCTATGAAGGGCTTTGAACACCAAACAAAAGATTTTGCATTTGATTCTAGAGGTGATAAGGAGCCACTCGAATTTATTAAGTAGGAGAAGTGAAATGGTCAGACCTGCGCTTTGGAATGATCACTTTGACAGCTAAATGGTGGATGGTGGACTAGAATGAGAAGACACTTGTAGCAAGTAGACCAACCAGCAGATTATTGTGATATTTTCTAGGTGTGAGGTGAAAAGGGTCTTCATGAGGGTGGCAGAAAAGATGTTATGAAGATAAAATGAACAGGTCTTGGCAACAGATTAGATATGGGGTTGAGAGAAAGTGAGGGGTAAAGTGTATATCTTATTTGTATATAGTTGAAATGGAGGCAGATAGGTGGCTCAGTTAGGAAGATCTGAGTTCAAATCTGACCTCAGACACATGCTAGCTTTGTGATCCTGGGGAAGTCACTTGACCTTTTTTGCCTCAGTTTCCTCATCTATAAAAATGAGCTAGAGAAGGAAATGGCAAACCACTCTAGTATCTTTGCTAAGAAATCCTCATAATGGGGTCGTGAAGAGTCATAAATGACTAAACAACAATAGCAATGTAGTTGAAATGGTTAAACTTTTTTTTTTTAAGCAATTGGGATTAAGTAACTTGCCCAAGGTTACATGGCCAGTATTTTTGTGTGGGTGTTAAGTATCTGAGGCCAGAACTGATCCTGGGTCTTCCTGACTCTGGGGCCAGCACTCTTACTCACTGCGCCACCTCACCACCCCTAAATCATTAAACTTTAACACAGAATCGTGGAATATTAGAGTTAAATAAACCTTAAAAGACCAACCTCTCCAAACCCTTTATTTTGCAAATGAGAGAGAGGATGATATAATGGAAAGAATACTGACTTTGGAGTCAGAAGACCTGGGTTCAGATCTTGCCCTTATCATTTGTTACCTGTGTGACCTAGGGCAAAAGAACCCATCCATGAATCTCATTATCCTCATCTGTAAAACATGGATGTTGGATTAGATGGTCAAGTCTTCCACATCTACATCTATGAACCTCTGTGTTCATTTTTGCTTCTTTCATTCCTTAAATTATAATATCCTTCCAGGTAGGGACCATGAATTCTACCTCCTTATCAATTTCTCTTAGTATCTAGTATAGAGACTGCCATGCTATTCACAGCCAGTATTTAATAAATGTCAATTGATTAGCAAACTGATAGCAAAGAAACAGTCATTTAATTCAATTTCCTCTAAGTAAATATGTATTTAAGTACCATAAGTTTATTCTCACCCAAATATTTTTGTAAAAACCAGTATGTCTCAGTAACTGAAAATAAAAGCTCTTATATTACTACGCCCATTCCCCAGATCAAAGAGGCATGTAGTCACTGATCTTAGCCACATGGTAAAGGTTTAAGGTGACATGCATAGCGTCCAATGAAGGTACTTTCATTGGTTTCACTGCTCTTTCAAAAATATCACCAACTCAGCATTCTTTTCTCTCCATTTTGTAAAAAAACATCAAAGAAAATCTGCAAACTGCTCTAGGACACCTTTTGGTATCTTAAACTGTCTCATTTTAGACATAGAAACGAGATTTCCATTTGAGACTTAAAAGGAAAAAAAGGGAACGAATGCCATAAGTATATTTTATTTCAAAGGAGTCTGATATTTAAAGGAGACACTCACAGTAAAAGACACATGCAAACATAAATAAACTTTAACATATAATTGATTTCTGAAAAATATAATTGTCTTAGGAAATACTAAGCTTCTGTTCTATGTTACATATTTTGTTTGCATGATACGTTTAGGTTAAAAAAAAAACCCTCTCCAAAGGGGGGGGGAAGGAATAAAGATAGCATCAGAAATGAAAGGACAGAATTCAAATGAGGTGATCCAGAGGCCAATATAGACTCATAGAACTAAGGAATGTTAGAATAGGAAGAAACCTTGAAGGCCCTTCTCTAATCTAGTCCAATCTCTTGGGTTTTTTGGCTTTCGACTTCTGGTTTTTTTTAAGATGAAGAAATGAAAAAGATAAAGTTATTTGTCTAATGTATCATAGCAAGTGGTAGTAGAGTCAGCACTAAAACTCAAGTCCCCTGAGCAATGAAGCTAAATAAGAACTCGATAAAACTTTTCAAAAACAGATAAAATGAAAGTAAGTAAAAATATTTTAGTAAAAGTAGAGCAACATTGGAAATCACACACACACACACACACACACACACACACACACATCCCTCCCAATTCTCACTCATCTCACCAGGGCTCCCAAATAAGCAAAACAAAAAACAACACACCAAACCTTCGTTGTATTCTTTCTCCAAAAGCAATGAGTTAGTCCTTTGGGTGGGATAAAAGTAAAATAGAAGGCCTCTGACCATAAGGAGTTTATAGTCTAGCTGGAGAGAAAATACTAACCACACACGAAACAAAGCAATGTAGCACATAACTCAATTCCTTTACTTACTGGGTATTTGATAACTATTTGGTTTTTTGTTTGTTTGTTTGTTTGTTTAATTTGAGCTGAATTGAATAATATAAGACATATATATAATTAAATGCTAAATTTTGGAGTATAAATCTTAAATGATATAGTAACTGGGAAAAGGGAAAAGTTGATGTTTGGGGGAGCAATTAGGAAGGGGGATGAGTTGATATTTAAGCAAATCCTTGAAAGATGGAATAGAATTTGTTTAGTTGGAGGAGAGTAGGGAAGACATTCCTGAAGGGTGTGGGCAGGGAGAGAACATGATGTGAACAAAGGTATGAGTGAAGAAATGAGCATGATGTGTATCTGGACAGAGAGAGACAGAGAGAGACAGAGACAGAGAGACAGAGAGAGACAGAGAGAGAGAAAGAGAGGAGGAGAAGAAGAAGAAGAAGAAGAAGGAAGAGGAGGGGGAGGAGGAGAAGAGGAAGGAGAAAAAGGAGGAAGAGAAGATGAGGAGGAGGAGAGGAGGAAGAGGTATAGAGGAGAATGAGGAGAAGAGGAAGATACAGGCTTCTGGATACGTATGTACACAGAGGAGGTAATAGTTACACATATGTAGATATACTCAAATGATGAAAGTGGTGATTTAAGAATTCCATCCATGACAGACCTTCTCCCCCGCTCTTGGCCTTTGTTTTTACATAAATTGTTCCTCCTCCTTTAGATGCTCTATCTCTTCACTTACACCTCTTGAAATCACTATCAATCAAGCAATCAATATGTTAATAACCTACTATGTACCAGGCTTTGTGGCAAGTATTGGAGATACAAAAAGAGGCAAAAGACAGCCTCTGGACTTAAGGAACTTACAATATAGTGAGCAAGATAATAAGGAAACTAATATGCACAAACAAACTATAGACAGAATAAATAGGAAATGATTACCAGAGGGAAGACACTGGAATTAAGAAGGGTTGGGCAAGACTTCCCACAGAAGGAGGGGAGGGACTTTAGATGGGACTTAAATGCCAGGGAGGCCAATGGTCAGGGTGGAGGAGGAAGAGCCTTCTAGGAGTGAAGGACAGCCAGAGAAAATGCTTCCATCCAAGAGATAGAGTGTCTTGTTCATGGAAACAGTCAGGAAGCCAGCTTCCTTTTGGGATCAGCCTGTGTCAGTTCATATATGAGCCTTTAGCTGACTCACTCCATGCCCACAAGTTGTTAGAGCCCCTTTCCCTGAAATGATTTTGTATTTCTGTTGTATTGCTGTCTGTGTGCATATTATTCCCTACCCCTACCCTCACCCATCACCTCATAGAATATAAACTCCTTCAGGACAGGGACTTTTTCCTTTTTTATGTTTTATTCTCAGGGATAAAACACAGTGCCTTGCACATAGTAGGGGCATAATAAACATTTATTGAATGAATTAGAATAAATATGACAAGAAGTCTGTTGGGTGGATTGGAAGAGAAAGGGCTGGAGGCAGAGAGAAATTTTAGGCACAGCCTGGGAAAGGAAGACTGACTACTCAGGCCCTATCCCAGACAAAGTGAAATTTGCAATTTATCACATACAAAATAAACGTATAGTGCTCAGCAGTTTAGCTAAAGTTGACTGGAAAGAGCTCTAAACTACTTTGTTTAGGGAAATAGGGACATTTGGCCTAAAGAAAACTCTGGATCAAAGTCTCCAAGAACCTTTCCTCTATCACTACAACTGTGAGTCTCAACTTCAGGCTATGGAGAAGGGAGATGAGGCTGCATGGTTTTGTATCCTAAGTATATACCATAAGCTTGGGATAGTTTGAAAGTCATCATTGTCTTAGGCAAAGAGAGTTGGCTTACAGTCAGAAACACAATCATTTGAATTCCGCTTCCAGCACTATGACTCTGGGCAAGTCACTTCATCCCTCTGTGTCTCAGTCCTCATTTATAAATCAACAAACACTTATTAATTAACTATGTTCCAGGCACTATGTTAGATGTTGGGAATGCAAATAAAGACAAGATCCCTGTAAGTACCTACTTTATTGGAAAGCTCAAATGAGATAATGTGTATAAAGTACATTGCAAACCTTAAAGTGCTATATAAATTTCAGCTATTATGGATACAGTATCAATAGAGGCAAAATAGAAAATGTGCCATGTGTTATTGATGTTACTGAGGGAAACTATACAGCTTATCTTCAGTTTTTATCCTTCAATACTTATTTGCCTATAAATACCTGTCTAGAAGACTTTAGTTTGGTGAAGTCCTGGCTTTCCTCCTCCTCTTCTTCCTCTCCCCAAGTCCTCCTCCCTCCTCTTCCTCTTTTTCTTTTCTTCTCCTCTTCCTCCTCCTCCTCCTACTTCTTCTTTCTTCTTCATCACAATATATGTATCCATACCTTTCTCTCTATTATCTTACTACTTTGGCTCAAACCTAGTCATCTCTCACATACACTAATGAAATTTCCTCCTTGCAAAAGAGAGGGGAGGGAGGGAATTTGGAACTCAAAAATTCTTAAAGAAACAAAACAAAACACCAAACAAGTGTTAAAAATAATTTTACATGTAATTGAGAAAAAAGGAAAATAAAAAATTATTTTTAAAAATTTTCTCCTTCTTAGACTCTGCCTTCATGACTACCTCCTGGTATCTCTAATGATATGTTTATCCTTTTAGTCTTACTTAGACTATACCACCTGTTCCCTATAATGTTCTCACCCTTTTTAGAGATTTGTAGTAGTTTCTCATTACCCTATGGATTAGGTCCAATATTCTCACCCTTATTATTGAAAATCTTCACTAAAGTGTCTCAGACTACCTCACTCTCCTCTATTTTTTATTCTCAGATTTTTTCAGTGATTATCCCACTTTCAAGCCTGCTTCTCCTTGTCCTATACCAGCCTGAGAAGCTGTCTCCCTTCCATTATTTAAAGTACTCTTTATATTCAACTTTACCTTAAATAATAACTAAACAAAGGTGAGGTGAGTCCACCTCATACATCCTGACTTTATCTGAACATGAAACTCTCATGACCACCACCCCCGATATCTAGCCTACAAATGCACTTACCCTTGGCTTTTGTAAAACATAAATATTTAATGGAATCTATTTATAAATTTGATCAGTGCTTATTATTTAGTTGCCTCTAAGTTTTCAGCATATGTTTCTGCAACAGTACTGTCTGTCTTCACTTATAAACCATTATAGCAGTGATTTCTAACCCTGGTTTCACAATATTACAAAACATGAGCATTTATCTTATGGAAATGAATTCACGAAAAGAGAAAAGATAGTATATTATGGCACACAATTAAAATATTGCCTCTTGAAGGCAGGAACAATACCTATCTAAATTAATCTTTCTAAATTGATAAGCAGATTAAAAGAAATCTCTCTCTCTCTCTCTCTCTCTCTCTCTCTCTCTCTCTCTCTCTCT
>NW_027187173.1:586457-597497 GCF_028583685.1 Petaurus breviceps papuanus
CTCTCTCTCTCTCTCTCTCTCTCTCTCTCTCTCTCTCTCTCTCTCTCGATCTAAAACAATGACAGGGCCAAAGGACATTTAACAAATGTTTTTAGAAAAACTGAATATAGGGATGGCTAAGTGCTGTGGTGAATAGAGCACTGGCCCTGGAGTCAGGAGGACCTGAGTTCAAATCCAGCCTCAGACACTTAACACTTAACTAGCCCTGTGACCTTGGGCAAGTCACTTAACCTCAGTTACCCTGCCCTCCCCCTCAAAAAAAAAAAAGAAAAGAAAAACTGATTGTAAGATTGACTTAAAGGCTTTAGAAGTGGAGGGGACCTTAGAAATCATATAATTTAGCCCCTTCATTTTACAAATAAGGAAACTGAGGCCCAAAGAGGGGAAGGTCATACAGATTATGATGTTGATGATACTCCACATATATGTTAATAGAGAAGAGATTCATTGACATATTAAAGTATATATAGTAGTACTATAGTAAATTTCCAAGATGACATCTTGGAGAGTTGGGTACCTTTTATCACTGTTATTAATAATTTCTTAATCTAAAATGAATGCCATAATGTGGTCATAGGTCATGACTTTCCCCTATTTTGGTCCCTGATATCTTCTTGTGTCTTCAAAGCTTTTTGCAAACTATAAAGGATTATATGCCCCGGATTATAGTTGTAAAAAGTCATATCTCAAAGACATAGAGACTATTCAGACATTAATAGTCTCTATAAGAACCTGCCATTGACAGGGAAGTCACTAATTATTGCAATAGCTTATACCATTTTTGATATAATAATTAGAAAATTTTTCCATATTTTGAACATAAGCCCATCATTATGTATATAAAAACCTACATCACTGCTCCTAGTTATGCTCTCTGGATTGTTGTAGACCAGTGGCCCACAACACTCTCAAGTGTGGCCTGAACCAGATTAAAATGTAGTTTCTATCTGTTGTTTTTTTGTTTGTTTTGGAGGGGGGAAGGCAAAGTTATTGGGGTTAAGTGACTTGCCCAAGGTCACATGGCTAGTAAGTGTGTTAAGTGTCTGAGGCCAGATTTGAACTCAGGTCCTCCTGACTCCAGGGCCGGTGGTCTATTCACTGGGTCACCTAGCCACCCCTCTTTCTAATATCAGTATATTAATAATAAAAAATACATATATAAATATGTGGGGATTTCTAAATAAATATGTGACCCATGGAGGTCTTTGTGTATGGTCTAGTGGTTCCCTAGGTCTATTTGAGTTTGACATCATTGTTGTTGGTTAGAGATTGTTAAACTATCCACTACCACTATTCATTTCAGTGTCTAGTTTGTGGTTTCTATGACCTTTTTCATGATAATTTGCTTCTTAGAATTTTGTAACTGCAAGTGCCTTCCTTCCACTGGAAAATATAAATGAATTTATATTGCTAGCTATAGAAAATATACATTAATCTACCCATTTACACATGCCAGACCTGCTAGAACTTGTGGTCTGCAGGTCTAGCTTCTGAGAATCCAGTCACCTCCATGTCAAAATGAGGCCTGTGAGTAGGACTTTCATGAACACTGAGTTACCATAAAGAGAACTAAATGAATTGAAATGAAATTTCATTTGAATTTTTTTTTCAAAATGAAAAAGTACACATGTATGCATGAATGTGTGAGTATTGATGTCACAGCTAGATTAGAGCACCAGGCCTGGAGTCAAAAAGACCTGAGTTCAAATACAGCCCCAGACACTTTCCAGCTGTGTGAACCTGGGCAAGTCATTTAACCCTATTTGCCTCAGTTTCCTCATCTGTAAAATGAAATGGAGAAGGAAATGGTAAATCATTCCAGTATTTTTGCCCAGAAAACCCAAACAGGACTCAAACAACAGAACAACAACAGAATTTGAATTAACATTCATATGTAGCATCCTAAGGGAAAGGTTCTCCATCAAAGGACCTTTCATGACCATTTGAGAGAACAAACCTTTTGTATAGGAAAAGTCTTATTTCTGACATGTATGTTTCCTTATTCTTTAGGAGGTTCTAGAGTAGGAAATGCTAGAGAAACAGAGGGGTATCTCTTACCTCTGCTTCATATCTCCCTACATTAGAATGTAAACTCCTTGAGATTACTTCATTTTTGTATTTGTAGAGAAATGCTATTTGAGAACTACTCCTTACCATACCCCTCACTCAAATGTAATGGATTGTCTTAGAAGGTAGTAGGTTCAGATTCTCTCTTGCTCTAAGTTGTTTTTTTGCTTTTTGGAGGGGGAAAATAGGGCGATTGGGATTAAGTGACTTGCCCAAGGTCACATGGCTAGTTTTTGTGTTAAGTGTCTGAGCCCGGATTTGAACTTGGGTTCTCCTCAATCCAGGGCTGGTGCTTTATTCACTTCGCCACCTAGCTGCCCCTTGCTCTACATTTTTAAGAAAAGATTGGATGATCATCCTATTAGATATATTGTACTGAGGGTTTTTCTGTAGGTAAAATGTTGGACTTGACCTCTGAAGTCCTTTCCAGCTCTAAGGTTCTGTGATCAACTAAAAGCAGTATATAAAGAATACACACAAAGCTTCACTTACTCTCCACCCATTTCCTATTCCCACCCACTAGTCTATAGGCCCACACATTTTATTTACCCTTAATCACATTTTCCAACCTGTCACCTACTCATTCAGTTTCTCCTACTTATCAACAATCTACCACTTTCCCACCCTCTACCTGCCCATTTTTTATCCACCCACTCCTAGTACATATCCATTCACTTTCTATAGATTTCATCTTTCTTTTTCTTCACTTCCTTTTTAACTCAGCAAGTAAATCTTTTGTTGATTGTTTTTTTCCATATCTTGAACTTTTATGTGTTCCTTTTCACCCCTTCATCTTCATTCTTCCTTTCTTTTCTCCTCTGCTTTTCTTTTCTATCCCAGATTATTCTGCTATTTCTCCTGATTTTTCCTCTAGTCATATTTCTCTTTTTTTATTTTGAAGAAAAAAGAATTCAAATGAAATTGCATTGGAACCCACTTAGTTTTTGGAGGGAGGGGAGTTTCTTTTTTCCTTTCTCTTTTCTTCTTGCTTCCTCTCTCTCTTTTAAAATCTCTTTCCTTACATAATTTTCTTTAGTCTCCATGTTTCTATTTTTGATTTGGTTTTTTGTTTGTTTGTTTTTGTCTTTTTTGCTTTTGTTGCCTGAGGATCTGAAACCTCCTCTCCCTCACGTCTGAAGAGCAGGGATTCTAAACATATTTAGTATCAAGGAACTGTTTGACAGCCTGGTGAAGCATATAAACACCTTCTCAGAATAATGTTTTTAAATGCATAAAATAAAATACTTAGGATTACAAAGGAAACCAATTATGTTAAATACTGTTATCAAGATATCTTTTTTTTTTAAATAGGCCTGAGGGAAAAGAACACCTGCTATGGAAGGAAACTTTTTCTTATTCAATAGAGAAAATGTAGCATCTAGCATAGGACAGAGAGAAGGGACTACTGGTGACACAGGAGATAAGAGGAGTCCCTTTCTGTCTGTCCTTCCATCCCTCCTTAGGCACCATTATTTATTACTTAGGTTTATCACTTTTTCAGTGATGGAAAGAAGAATTAAAGAGCTAGTGTGGCGCAGTGGAAAGAGCAATGAATTTAGAATAAGAAAATCTGGGTTCAAATCCTGATTCTTCTACTCACGTGACTTTGGTAAATCACTTAATCTCATTGAATCTCAGTTTCCTTATCAGTAAAGTGAAGATATTGAACCAGATGACCTCTTAAGATCTCTTCCAGCATTACATATGTGATCTTATGATTAACATTAAACAAATATAGAAAAAGGTCAGAACCCTTTATAACTTAGAAGGTGCTCTCTGAGAGTTGCCATGACCAAAAAATTCTCATAGCCAATCTGGGGATGGGATTTTCCGAATTCAACTAAGGTCTCCCTCAGATTACTGGGCTGGTACTTTAAATCCTTTCAGTTTAGTAGGACCTGTCAGAACTCGTGGTCAGCTGGCCTAGCCTCTGACAATCTGGGGTCACCTCCATGTCACAATGGGGACTGCAAGTAGGACTTTTGTGGACACTAAATTACCATAAAAAGAAGTTCTGATGCAATTTCATTTGAATTCTTTTTTCTTCAAAATCAAAAAGTATACTTGTGTGTATGAATGTGTGTACATTGATGTCACTTATGATGCAAATGTTTCATTTCTTTCCCAGCCCACTTCAGGGAACTTCTGGGAATTGCCCCAGGCTGGCTAGTGGCAGTCATCCAAGTTTCTTATTTGAAACTCAAAATGTGTCCTACAGAGTACCTCAGATATCAGCTCCACTCTAAGCAGCTAAAGATATCCCTGAGGACACCAGAAGTAAAGTGTAACTGTTTCCTCTGGCAGAATCAAAAAAGTCTGGCAAAGTTAGCAGAAACTGGACCCAATCCCCTCTCATGGGGTGGGAGTGGGACTGGGACAGGAGGGAGGCTTTCCATAAGAGGTTATTCTAATGATAAGTAACAAATTAGGCTGACTGACACATATTATCACTCTTCTCTTCGAGGGACAGAGCTATAGCTAAGAATTCTGGCACCTGGAACAAAGGGGTGACATTGGGATCTCCCTTCTGGGACAGGGCTGGCTGTACTTTTCCATTTCATTGCTCTGCAAGTGGGTTTCCTGTGAGACTCTTATAGTTGGATGTGGTCATACCAGGGTAGGGAGGAGCTACTCCCAGGGGGTATGGCCCATGTCCCCAAAGGGAAATCAATACCTCCTATCATACCAAGTCCCAAGAAGCTGGAGAGGCTTTCCTGGCAGTATCCTCTCTCAGCCTTGCAATGTGTAGCAGACATGCTCTGGATGACAAGTGTGACAACTGAACCTGGGAGGGAATTGGAGCTGTGGCCCATGTTGAGAAGTTTGAGGTGGGTTCTGCTAATGACTCAGAGGAGCTACAGGGCCTAGGTAGTGGAGGCAACTTCCCTTCCCTGATCTCCAGGTGAAGAGGTTACCCATGAAGAGGGTTAGAGTTGCTCTGGAGACCCCAAAATACCAACACGCCAGGTCCTGCCGAATGACTTCGACTCAAGTCTCTCAGCCAAAGAAAAGTAAAGTTTATTAAAAGTTCTCTTGTATTAGACACAGTAAATCTGTGCTAGGTCATTCTATGGGAAAGATGGGATCTTATATACAGAAGGTTGTGGGAGGAATCTAGGGGTGGTCTAGAGGAGGAGTCTGGGGAGGGTCTTCAGGAGGAGTTAATGAGGTCAATGAATGATTAAGGGTGGGAAGTTGCTGGAGGCTACCTGGAGCTGACAGACTATGGTGGGCTAGGACAGTTCAAGGGTGGACTGATATTTTGATAGACTCAAGGGTAGGAAGTAGATGGACAATGGAGGGCTAGTCTAGTAACAGAGGTCTGGGCCCAGCCACAATGTAAGGCTTATAGCCTCATGCAAATGTCTCATCAAATGGGACGATTTAATCAGAGTTCAAGTGGGGTTCCCAGGGCCTGCACCTCAAGGACTTAAGGAAGGCTCAAGGGGGCTCCCAGAGCCCATACCTCATCACAGGCACATTTGACCATTCTTCTTTTCCCCTCTAAGTTTTCTATGATTACTCCCCTCTGTTGAATTATTTTGGGCAGATACCTGATACTGAAATTTTGGAGGTTTTTCTAGAACTTTTTCCCTTTATACATTTTTGATGTTGGGAGTTCAGTAGCTCAAAGTGACCAATATTAAAGAAGTCTGTGCCCTGCCTGGGGTTTGTTAGGAACTAAGATTATCATCATTGCTCAAGTGTATCTGACTCTTTGTGACCCCTTTAGGCTTTTTTGGAGGGGCAAAGCCACTGGAGTGGCTTGCCATTTCCTTTACAAATGAGAAACTGAGGCTAACAGGATTAAGTGACTTGGCCAGGGTCACACAGTTAGTAAGTGTCTGAGGCCAGATTGGAAGTCAGGAAGACATGACTTCAGCCCTGGCACTCCATTTACTGTGTCACCTAGCTGACCATAATGCTTACTATGCTGCTGATCATGGTTTTCACACAGAAAATTGACCCTCTTGGGCCAGTTGACTTGCTGATGATGTGAATATGGATATAAACTTTGAAGCGGGATCTTTAGGGAAATTACCTGCAAAGACCTATAATCCTACTATAGAATTCTCCAATATAATGTCCTTTTAGAAAGTACTATGTCTGGTATGTGGCCATAATATGGCAGTACCTGAAATACCTGCCAGCTTCTGGGGAGACTGATCTGGTTGATCTCTTGAGGCAGGGAGTTCTGATTGGCAGTCATTGATTGCTGTTTGACCCATTCTCATTTTCAGAGAGCTCATTACCTGGGTAATGGTTTTCTGCTTTCCCTTCTAGCTATTTACTCTTCTTTGAATTCTTTCTTTAAGAGCTTTAATTTCACTTTTTATCTGTTGCTTCATTGTTTCCAGAGGTCCTTATAGAAAATACTTTTCCTTTTTTTCCTTTTTCTTGTGGCTGTTACAGATTTACTCCTTTTTGGGGCTATCTCTAGATATAAAATAATAAAAATAATAAACAATAAAATAAAATAAAAATAAGTCAGTATTGTCTTTGATTTACTCATGTCTCCAGCTTTGGTTCCTTAATTAGACTTTGTGCCAAGACCAGGCTCTGCTCCCTGCTACCTTTTTGGGTAGAATGGTTGGCCCTGCTTGATTTTGCCCTCAGTTCTTATGCCTCCCTCTACTTCCTGGGGTTAGGTTCCCCTGGATCTTTGAGATTCAGAGGTCTGGATCTCAGGCCAGAGTGTAAGGGACCTCAGAACCCCTGGGTTGTCTTAGATTCTGAGTGTCGCTACACCTCTCTGGCCACTGCCGCTTCCCAGCACCTTCTGGTCACCCTGGATTTTTCTTGACTTCCTTCATCTTTCTCAGTATGATTCCCTCCATTCTTGTCATCTCTGTACAAAATTTAGTTGCCTACACATAGGTTCATTGAAGGCTGGTCATGCTGGGAGGCTGGGCTTGTTTGCTTGCACTGACACTGACACAGACTTTGCTATTAGCACCCCTTCCTATTGCCTGCAAGCTTCTGGCTGAATTTTTGTGTGTGTAGTTTTGGGTGAGAGAAGTAATTCACTGTAGTTTCTCATATTATTTCTTAATCATTATAAAGTCATATGCAAATTTCAGATTTTTGCTGAAGTAGTGTTTGGGAACTGGGCAGTCTGCTTCTCTTTGAGAAGCCATTCTATTATAAATTACAAGATCATACATACATACATATATCATTAGGATATGAATATTTTAGTGACTTTACTTGCATAATTCTAAACTGTTTCCCCAAAATGGTTACATCAGTTCACAGATTCGCCCACAATGTGTACATATCTTCCCTCACCTCTGCAAGGTTGACTGTTCTCATGTTTGTTATCCTTTTCGATTGGCTGGGTGTCAGGTGATACCTCAGGGTGGTTTTGATCACCATTTCTCTTACTATTAGTGATTTGGAACATTCTTTTATATGCTTGACAATAGTTTGTAATTCTTCTGAGAACACTTTGTTTATATCCTTTGACAATTTATCTATTGAGGAGAGATTAAGTATCAATCAGACTTTGTATATCTTCAGGGCCTAACACATTTTGTGTTTATTTTATAGTTACACTACCATTTTAAGTATATCACCAAATTCAATAGAACAGCTCAAAGGGATTTAGAGCAAGAAAGAATTGTAGAGGTCATTGAATTAAGAAAACTGAGATCCAGACATATTAAACAACTTGCTCAAGAAAACACAGAACTGCAACCCAATTATTTTTGCCTCGAAGTCACAAGTTCTTTCTTTAAAAAAACAAAAAAAAATGATTTTTTTTGCTTTTTTTTTATATTGTTGCTTCCAATTTCTCAATAGAACCCTTCTTTGTAACAAAGAAACTGTATATTTTATTTTCTTATACCATTAATGTTTCAATTTTTTTGGTTTGACTGTATTTATGTTAAAAAGGAGGACTTTTATTCCCTGAAAGGACAGCCAATGGAAGGGGGGAGGTTGTGATAATGATGCAAAAAAAATTAATGAAGAGCACCAATGAAGTATTTAAATAGTACCTAGAAGTAAATAAAATTAAGTTGAGAAGGGAATACAGAGAAGCAGGGAAGGTTTGATGCTACTAATCAAATTGAATACATCTTAAAAATCTTAATTCCTCAATAAGGTCATATTCTAAAAGGGATATGGGCGGGGGGATAATTGCCAAACAACCCTGCAAAGAGACATATAGGATAGATTGTATACAATTAGAGTGAAGATCTTTCAGCCCATGGGAGGAAAAAGTAGTTGTGTCTGCAGGGAAGATTGTTCAAGAAGATTGTTCTTTTTGCTTTCTGAAGAGAGGCTTGAGTCAGGTGACTCCTTTCTGGTAGAGGTATTTTGGGCAGATCCCTGATACTGAAATTTTTGGAAGCTTTTCTGTCTTATGATCATTGATCTATTGGGAAATGGTAGGATTTAAGTCTTAAGCTGACTTTGTGTATCTTCAGTGCCTAACAGAGTGATCTTAAATATTTGTTGATGGGAAGATTTGTACAACCAGATGTAGAAAAAAGAATTTGGAGTGGAGTATACACAGTGATCACAATAATGAACTATAGCCTAAATAGGCAGCTAAATTCATGTTAAATATAATGACCAATATTGGTTCCAGAAGAGAGATGATGAAGCACATCTCCTTTTCTTAGGGATGTGTGCAAAACAGGGAGAGGAGGAAACTACTTTGGGGGCAGAATACTGCATACACTGTCAAACCCCACTGACATCTTTGTTGGTTTTGCTTGCCTCCCTTTCTTCCTTCTCTCCTCTTCCTCCCCCTCTTTCTTGAAATTCTAAGGGTCTAGACTTGGTGTAAAAGCACACAAAGAAATACCATTTCAGGTGTCAAATTTAATTTATATTTATGCTACCCTTTTAAGCATATCATCAAATTCAGTAGAATGGGACTTTAGAGATCATTTAATTAAGAAAAGTGAGACCCAGACATAGTAAGCAACTGCCTCAAGATAATGCCGGTTATTGATTAGCCAAGTTAGAATTGGAATTCAATCACAAGTAATTTCTTTAAAAAACAAATTTTAAAACTTGTTGGGTTGTTTGTTTTTTTTTTTTTACATTTTAACTCCACTGAACTCCTTCCCCAATTAAAGCCTCTTCTGTAACAAATATATTTGACAAGTCTAAAACTTACATTTCCACTCTCCGATTGGATTTGTTTTTTCTTGACTGTATTTATGTTAGAAAAGAGGGTTTTTTTAAGGGAGACATGAGACAATGTGTGTGAGAAATGATAGTGATGCAAAAAAATAAAGAAAGAAAGAAAAGAGCACTAATGAAACATTTTAAAAGTTTCTAGAAGAAAGTAACAGGAAGTTCAGAAGGGATGCAGAACAGCAGGACAGGGTGATGCTACTGATAAAATTTAAGACAGTCTTTTAAAAACCAAGCTCTACCTAAGAGAGATTGATAGTTCATATGCGATCCCTTTTTCTTTTCTTTGGATGTGGAAAGTTGATGTTGGCTGCCATTTGTTAAGCTGATAATAAAAAATGAAGAAAATTTTAAAAAAGAAAATGTATGGCTCATTTTCTACCTCTAATCCACCTGCAGAAAATCCCTTGCTTTCCCTCCACTATTCCAACTTCAGTTTTTAATTAAGCACAATAGAAATGTGGTCTCTGTTTAAGACAACCTTAGACAACTGTCTGGCTGATTCTGGTATGTTCCTGTTCCTAATGGAGGGGGACTCTCTCAACCTGCAGGTTTAACGCTATCTAGCCGATTGTCCTGGAAATGTCCTGACTACCACTTTGCAATAGAATTCCTGCCCCAGTGCTGGGTCACATCGCCACCTCCTGGACGTTTAAACAAATGACATACCGTCTTGAGCAGATTTGGGGAAGAAAAAAAAAGGTGGCGGAGAGTGTTGGGGGGAAGCAGCCCTTTTTTGCAAAGCTTCTAACGGCCTAAGCGGAATTTGGTGCCCAGGGCTTCCTGCCTCAGTGGACGCTTTTCGCCTTTAACACTTCTGTAGCGATGCAGCCCTCTCCAACCTAGTGCGCCAGCAATATTTCTGCCCTGCAAGTCCCTCGGCTGTCAACGTCAGCCCCACTCCTCGGTGCAGGGCAGAGAAGGCTGGATTGGCGGCCAGAGAACCTGTTTTTTTCAGATCTTAGCTCTGCTGCCTACGCCCGTGTGACCCAGGGCAAGTCACTTAACCTCTCTGGGTTGCATCCAAAGTGACTTTCTCCTCCAAACTTACAGTCCTTTCCGTTTGTGACGGTCAAGCCACGTCTACAAGTATGTATTAAAAGCACCCACTTTGTATCCGCTGTGAGTCCCGGGAATACAAAGAAAGGTCAGAAACATCGCGACCCCCCCAAGAAGGTCACATTCTAAGGGAGGGGCGGAGATAACAGGCAAACAAACTTGCAGGAGATAGAAGGGATAAAAACCCAAGATCCTTGTGGCCAAGTTGCCCAGCCGCGAGCCTTCCCCTCGGCGCTCCGACCAGAGGCCAGCCCTCCGGAGTCAGGTGATCTGCTGTTCTTTAAAGGCGGAAGGGAGCGCGGCGCGGGGCCCAGGGCGGCGCGGCCCCGAACTCCCGGGGTGCTGAGAGCGCTGCTGCGATCTGCTGCCGCTCCTCTCCCGCGGAGCCGACATGGGTGGGGGCGAGAGCCCGCCTGGGGCGTGGGCCAGGGCGCGCGCAGCCGCCGCGGTCCGCCCGGCTCTGCTGCTGCTCCTGCTGCTGCCGGCGCCGCTGCTGCCGGGATGCTTCGCGGAGCCCAAGCGCTACGAGCCCACCTGGGAGTCTCTGGATGCCCGCGAGCTGCCCGCTTGGTTCGACGAGGCCAAGTTCGGGATTTTCATTCACTGGGGCGTCTATGCCGTGCCCGGCTTCGGGAGCGAGTGGTTCTGGTGAGCGCGCTGGTGTGCTTCCTTTTTTTTCCCTCGGACCTCGACTTCTGCTTCTGTCTGTCTGTCTGTTTCTGCCTCTCTCCCTCTGTCTTCCTCCCCCCCGCCCCGTACAGT